>NC_054831.1:101715619-102016453 GCF_018345385.1 Vulpes lagopus | reverse complement strand
CCCTCAGGATATTTCCTATTTTGATTAATTCCCCAGGTAGGCACCTTCAGAATATTGGCATTTCACCTGAGAATTACTCAAAGGTTTCTAAAGGTCATGTAAAAAAAAGCTCGCTGCAAATGGAGTAAAGCCAAAACCAACATCCGCTCAGCACCCTTTCTAGAAACCTACAATGACACAGAGCGCAGGTCTGAAACAGAAGGTGTAAGACCACGGGTTGGAAAACCACCCCTAAAATTCTGAGGCTCCAGTCTTATCTGAGCTTTAAATAGTGTTGAAAGCAGCAACATTTTCAATTCTACGTTTAAGTTCACTTGTTTCTATCCTTGAGAGGCTACACTTTTACTTTTTCTCTACTGGTGAGGAGTGATTATTGAAAAAATTCATTTCCTCTTTTAAGGCAAGATCTTCTATTAGTGTATCTGCTGAATGGTATTTTCCCCCAAATTAAACAAATGCAGGAAGTACAAGCATGTGGTGCATAATTCACAAAGTACAATGGAAGGCGCAGTACAAAAATCAGACTTCCTTTTGCCTGCATCTGCCAGTCACACGGTTCTCCCAGAAGCATCCAGAGTATTTTTTCCCCTTTATCCTTCCAGAGACAATGCCAAATGGTGCTTTTAATTCTGTGGTTCTAAGGGTCGTGGCCACTGATGGAAACACCTACTCCACCAGACCCCTCCCTGTCTCCTCAAGATTTCCCCTCTTCCATGACTCATTATGCATCAGTATATATTTACGGGGCTGTGAACATTTCATTATTATAAAAAGCCATGAATGTTACTCAAAATAAGGGCAAAATCCTAGCAACACCACCCTATATGTGTATGTGTGAATGCGGAATTCTGAAAAGCTGTGCTGCACATAGTGTTTCAAATACTTTAATGGTTAGCGGAACTTAAAAGTGAGTGTTGATGCTATGTTAAGCCCCTTACCTTAAAACTATTCTTTTTTTCTTTCTTTCTTTCTTTTTTTTTTTTTTAAAGACTTGTTTATTCATGAGACACACACAGAAAGAGAGGCAGAGATACAGGCGGAGGGAGAAGCAGGCTTCTTGCAGGGATCCCAAGGTGGGTCTCAATCATGGGACCCAGGATCACACCCTGAGCCAAAGGCAGGCTCAACAGTTGAGCCACCCAGGTGCCCTCCTTTAAAACTATTCTTATGTTCAAAGCTTCATATGTGTTCGCAGGGTGGGCTGAAATTTCAACCAAAATTATGTGAAACAAAAATTTTAAAATAGGAAATGACCAAGGGCAATATAATTAACAAAATGAAGAAATCTCTGAAAGTCTCACTTCTACTGGTCTGTATGGGACCCTAGTACACTCTCCCAATCGGGTTGCTGCTGAGCATTTATTTCTGACATGCCACATTTTAAAAACAAATACGAGTGACTGAGGGTTATGATAAATCCTATCTCTGACTTCCCTCTCTCTGCATCCTGCCAACTCTAAAAAAGCGCAGCCCAGCAAGTGCTGTAAATGAGCTGTCACATAGTAATTGTCCTGAGATAAAGTTCAGCCCATTAGTTCATGATGATCTTTCCAGTTTGACCAGAATGTGATATGATTATCACTTAATACAGTACAAGTCCTAGAATTTTTACTTAAAACCAGAAAACAAAATCACATGGGGTTGTGCCCATAAACATTCACAAGTTGTCGCTCCTATTGACTCTTTCCATTTAACTCTGGTCTTTGAAGCCAAATGAAACTGGAGGTTTCTGATGGTCACTGCTTTCCCACAGTTAACAATAAGTAATGGAGTCTCATCTAGGGGCAACTTACCAGGCACTCCAATAACCGAGCTGGGCGGGCAATAACAATTAGGATCTTTCGAACTAGTTGTTTAATAAAAGCCAATTCTCCACTCTCTGAACGATCATGAGCCTATGAGAAAGCAATGAAAAGAAATGATGAGACAGGGTTGCTCTATTAAATGGAAGAGAAAATCAGCAAAGCACGCTAATTAGATAATTGCAGATACCTGAAAATTGAGCGATTGAGAAAATGCTTTTTCAAAGATTGATAAGTGGATATTATCTCTTCACAAATGGACACCATTAAAATTTATCCACAAAACAGCTCTCTTGGCTAAATTTCCATTGTAAAACTTTGCTTTATTCTGTGTTAAAATCAAATGTTGAAACTCTCAATGGGAACCACGAATGGTGGAGAGGTTTCACAGCTTCTATACGGTAAGCACATGGTACAAACAGAGTAGATGGCTGATAAGGAGCCTTGATTTGCCAGATGTTGCAGAATAAAGTATGAAATGGCTAACACAACGAATGGCTGCTTTTGTTATCCTGGGTCTTCAACACCTTTAGGAAGAAGATTTTACATGTACACCCCTATTAGTCTATAAATTATTTTATACCATGTAAGAAGCGTGCGTGGTTTATTTCAAATGTTGGGGGGGGGGTGGATAATGCTTATACTTGGACATGTGCATACAAATTTGATTTCACACAGTGAATAATACTGAGGCACTCAACTCAGTAAAATTTAGCAGACTTTCCTTCTTTTTAAATTTTATATTTGATGTTGCCTAATCAAGCACCAAAAAATATATCCCGACAATAAGAGTCATTTTAATTCTCACTGATATTTTCTTGAAGAAATGAGGTAAATCTGTTATCAAGGCAGACATAAAACCAAAGTTGTAAAAGTCTAAACACATAAACTTCTACGCACACTCACTTTAAGGCTGTCGTAAATTTTTAAATTGTTATGATTTACTTTCCTCTGAGGATTAAAGAAAATCTATCAAGAAGATGCTGGTGCAATAGAATAGAATTTCACAGACATACTAATAAACATTTAAAATCACTCTTGAAGGTGTTTTATTCTAAGTAGCAGCTCTCTGATGGAAAGAAGAGGCAGACCAAATCTGTGAGAAATCATGAAACTTAGTAGGAACATGTCTACTGATTTTAAGCCACCAAATCAAAGGCAACTTTTCAAGATGTAGGTATAGGAACATATACAGGCAAAAGCAAAAGAGCCAACGTTTCAAAGAAAAAAAAAAACACAGGGGAAAATGACCACTGGTGAAGAATTGTGGAACAGAATGTGTTCCAAGAAAACCAACTTGTAACTACAACTATGGGTCCTGGGAATCCAGTTGGGACGTTAGAACATACATAAGGAGGGATCCCTGGGTGGCGCAGCGGTTTGGCGCCTGCCTTTGGCCCAGGGCGCGATCCTGGAGACCCGGGATCGAATCCCACATCAGGCTCCCGGTGCATGGAGCCTGCTTCTCCCTCCGCCTGTGTCTCTGCCTCTCTCTCTCTCTCTGTGACTATCATAAATAAATAAAAAATTAAAAAAAAAATTAAAAAAAAAAAAGAACATACATAAGGAGATATACCTAATATTTAAACTGTCTTTAAGTTTTCTTTCCAATTTTTGTTTTGAGCCAAAGAGAGACTTTGGAAGATCTAATGAACGCCAAAAAGTACAGCTATATGCCTTCTTTATAGCTTCTTCTTTTTTTTTTTAAGATTTATTTATTTATTTATGATAGACAGAGAGAAAGAGACAGAGAGGCAGAGACACAGGCAGAGGGAGAAGCAGGCTCCATGCCGGGAGCCTGACGTGGGACTTGATCCCGGGACTCCAGGATCGCGCCCTGGGCCAAAGGCAGGCGCTAAACCGCTGAGCCACCCAGGGATCCCCATAGCTTATTCTTAATAAAAACTAAACAGAAAATCTTAAAGATGAAGCAAAAAAGCCACCTAACCTCTTGATGGACAATTTGGGCTACATACAGAATTTCCTCTTACTGTAATAATTAACTGCTTTTGGAATTCAGGAATATAAAGAAAATCTAAAAAGCCTGGACATGTTTTGCTGCTCTCTTCAAAGAGAAACATGAACTCTGTATCTTAAAAAAATCTTCAAATAGCTGAGTTAGATTATACAAATTCCATTTTAAAAACTGTAAAAATAATCAGTTCATTCCTGCTTCTTGCTTCTAAGGATTATCAGCTGTAACTCAAGCCAAAACATACAATGGGTAATGTTAACTCAAATAATATTTTATCTACTAACATTACTGGGGAGGGAGTTTTGTTAAGGCAACACCAAACAAAATCACACACTTAGCATGAGAAGAGAGAGAGTTTCTAGGCTGCCAACAGCAAGCGCCAACACTAATGGATACCCTGTGTTTGTATTTTAAGTGCTGGCTGCTGTAAAAAATACTAAGGCCCATATTTGAGCAGGTTATATTTTCCTATGTATATGACTTTCTTTGGTAAACACACCTAAGTGAGATAACACATGGGGGCATAAAAGCATTCATCTGGAATTGACCTGGACCTCAGGACTTTAAAAAGGTATCAGTTAAATCAAGCTGCTGCTCGAAATCACAGGGGGACCCTGTCTGGGTCCACAAAAAACTGACAACAGGGAAAATGGCCAGGAGATAGCTGGGGGGCACACAATGTCACAGCTGGAAGTGACAACCATTGCTTCCTGGGGAAGGCAAAGCCAATTCCCATAATAAGGGCTCCATCGAAAAGGCCTAAGTTCCCCTGGGACTGTTTAGCTCCAAAGTCTGGAAGGACGCTGTCAATGTGATTCTAAAGACAGTTTTAATTTTCACAAAAGGACGAAAGAAAATGTTTATCTGTGCAGATAAACAAGAAAACATTCTTATTCATACCAACAAGGCTTTTCATACCACAAGTATACATGCTTCTCTGCCCCAAAGACGCATTTTCCTATAAACCAACAATTTATTTATTATTTAAGGTTTTTTTTTTGTGTGTGTGTGTGAGAGAGCGAGTGAGCGAGCACGAGTGAGCACACGAGGGGCGGGGAAAGGGAGGGAGAATCTTAAGCAGGCTCCATTCAGGTGCCCCACGGTGGGTGGCTGGGGGGATTTCAACATGAATAGACTTGGATATTGATTCCATCCTTTTCAGAGAAAGCTTCTGAAGGAATTTAAAACACAGGACTAAACTAGTAATTGTGATAATACCCTGGGACAGAACTGTGGACTTAGAGAAGGAGGATCTTGCAGAGGCTGACTACAGAGTTGCTCTCTTACCTGCTTCTTCTGTTTAAAAATGCACCATTTGGGGCCTGGATGGTCCAATGTGAAGCATCTGCCTTTGGCTCAGGCCATGATCCCAGGGCTCTGGGATCGAGCCCCAGGTCAGGCTCCCTGCTCAGTGGGGAGGCTGCTTCTCTCTCTGCCCCACCCCACTCCCTGTTTGTGCTTTCTCTCCCTCTCTCAAATAAAATATTTTTTTAAAAAATGTACCATTTAACAAATATTTTTAAGACATTCTCATAGCAAGTAATATGCACAGTGTTCCTAGCGTTTTTCAAGAGCTAATTTGATTAAGATGAACAGAAGTGCATTATATGATGGTAAATCAAATATTTGGGCATACAAACCTACATATCTTCTTTCTCCCTTCCTTCCACAGTTACTGAGGAAGCAAGGACTAGCCACGGCGCTAAGTACCAGAGAGTTCAAGGTGATGTGGATACGATCCCTATCCCTTCCCAGAGCCCTCGCACGATGTTGAAGCGAAGCCCCAAAACAGATCATTACGACGCCTTGCGCTCAACGGGCCATGTCAGGGTCTTTCCTTGTAGGCAGAATGGCACCACCAAAGACTGTTAGATGTTCTTACAAACACAGAGAAGCAAGAATTTGAGGGTTAGGATTACTGCCTCGGTAGAAGGCTACTCAGTAGTCAGGCAGACACGTGAATCTGAAATCTTAGGGACAGCTGCTGGTCTGAGATACAGAAGGGGAGCCGTGAGAGCTCACAGGCCTCTGAGAGAGCCAACGAGGTCACAGGAGGGGGCAAAGGTGGGCCACAGATCCGGTCACAGGAAAAACTAACTTTCAGAAAATACGAGTTAAGAATAAGCAGAGAAGAAACAGAGAGACTAAGAATAAGAAAGTCTTCAAAGGAGGGAGGTTAATAAGACAGCACCTGAGGTTTTGAGTGTTGCTAAGTTTGATAATATTCCAGTAAAACAGGCCTGCTCCAGTTAGATGTCCAGCGGGTATGACAGTGAGGAGGACAGAGGACTTCAGTGAGTTTAGTGACAGGAGGGCGGAAGCCAGTCCTTCCACAGAAGTTCTTCTGTGGGGTGGACACTATCCTGGATGAATACGACAGACAGAGGTCCCTGCCCACCCAGCCCCTGTACCGTCTGCTGGTGCCAGTCCCTCGGCTGTCAGCAGTCTGCGACGAGGTAAGGACCATTACTGAGAGCAAGTGTCGACTCTCCCATTTTTACATTTCTTATACACCCAAATGCACGCTCATTTTCCCATAGATTTATTTTCATTTTAACTGACAGGAGACTTGGTGTAAGATGAATTGGAAACGAACAACAAAAAATCAAAATAAAAAAATCACCCCTAAAGCACGGGGTGAGAAACACTGCCTGATGGACTACAGAAGGTTGAAATAGGAGTAATGGAAACAGAGGATAGGAAACTCTGTTGGGATGTGTGGATGGGAAAGAAAAGAAAAATAGTGGCTCCTGGTCAGAACTAAATTCAGTAGGGACAAAGACAGATGGATTTCCGGAAAACCAGGATGCTAACATTTTGCTTCAGTTCCAAGCAATTATGTACATATTCATGCTTAGGGAAAACCACCTACAAGTATGCTGACGTGGGCGTAACTTCTGCCCTAAGAGGGAGAAAAACACTATATATATATATATATATATATATATATATATATATATCCAAATATATGGGCTAAATAAGGTTTCCCTTGTAAGCTGTGGCTGACCAATTTCAGTCACAAGAGCAACATATGCACTAATTGCACCCGCCCTACACGTCCCTTCCTGTCCCGGGTGTTATCAGGAGCTACACATTCAAGTGCTAGGCTCAGGCAGGTCCTGTGTTTATCTGTCTTTTGGAAATTGGATATTTTGTTAGAAGAGGAACTGACACTAATGAAAATATAAGTTCCCATTTACTACCCAATACCATGCTTAGGTTAATTAATAGGACACACGGCCTGGAAGAAGCCAACCATTTTCCATTTAGCTTTTCCAGATATTAGAACCAGATAGCATCATCAAATAACACACATGCACTCAGGCAATTTATAACTTTCTGGTTGGGGGTAGGGGGAAAATCGCTGCCTCAAAATCCTTCACAATCCACTTATCCCAGAGCCATAGATTGTTGGGTCCCGAGGTTCCTGTAAAGGTTATTACATTAACTTTCTATTACTATAAATGATGACGGGAATCAATTTATAGCAAGTAGCAATCAGGTTTTTTTCTTCTTCTTTGCTTCCCTGGAATATGAACTCTACCCTCATGGTTAAAACGCGGGAGCAAATGCACTCACGAGATATTTCTTTTTTCAGGGGGAAAGCAAAAACAACTCAGAAAACCATATATGGTGTCTGGTTCATACCTCTTGTAGCAATTTATCTAATTTGTGCTGTAATTCAAGGAAGTATCGTGAGGTGATGAGACCCTGGTGGGATTTATCCAAACAATCTCGAGCCAGTTCAATAATCTGATGGTGAGTGAAACTAAGCACTCCATCTGCTAGAGGAAGAACGTGGTCAGGGGAGTAGCTGGTGATAATTTCCTTCAGACGCTCTTCCATCTGAGCCGTAGCCTAATTAGAGAAGACAGGAACACAGATGAAATACGACAAAACACACACGTGCACAATCATCACACATATCTAGCATTTGCAGAGATCTCCACAAATCATGAAATAGAATTCTAGAAACTAATGGTGTATACATCCTGTCATTACGTATTTGTCAAAACCCAAAGAATATACACCATGAACAGTGAACCTTAA
Organism: Vulpes lagopus; assembly: GCF_018345385.1. Classification (NCBI taxonomy): domain Eukaryota; kingdom Metazoa; phylum Chordata; class Mammalia; order Carnivora; family Canidae; genus Vulpes; species Vulpes lagopus. Next base: position 102,008,626 of record NC_054831.1, on the reverse strand, counting down.
GGTTAACTATGGACTTTGGGTGATTGTGTCATTGTTAACAAATGAACCACTCTGGTGGGGGATGTTCGTGGGAGGAGGGTACATGGGCGTGCGTGTCGGGATGCAGGGAGTGGGTTGAGGGGGGCATGGTGGGGGGGTATATGAGAATCATCAGTACTTTCAGTTCAATTTTGCTGTGAACCTAGAACCTCTCTAGAAAAAGTCTATTTTTAAAAAGAATTTTTAATTTAAATTCAGTTTAGTTACCATATACTGTATTGTTCGTTTTGGAGGCAGAACTCAGTGATTTGGCAGGTGCATGCAACATCCGGCGCGCGTTTAAAGTCTCCCTTTTTTAAAAGCAGCAACAGCAGCCTTATCACATGGAAGATTTGAAGGATGCAAGGGAAACTGACACCTTAGGGTGATTATTATTATTTTTTCCTATCCTATCAAATATAAAATGGTCCATGTAAGCTTCTTCAAATAAGCCAAAGAATAACCGTGCATTGTTATGCTTTCATTTTAGATCTTGAGCTCTTTCTCCCGATGGATGCTCAAAAATATCAAGTTACGTTCTTACCTATTCAAAACTCAGGACCGTTGCTAGAATCCCACAGGGCAGGCCAAGAGTTGTTTTCACGTACCAGGAACATCCTTATCCTACTCTCAGAAAGCTCTATCATGAGCAAAAGGCCAAGGAGATTCCCTTGGTAACATATATCAAAAATTCCCTTTCCAACTTTGATTTTATTCTCTGTGAGGCTCTCCTGCCTAATCAGTATCTCCCCTGCTTATATTAATTATCTGTGCAGGGGTGGGGAGGGGGTTCCCTCTACCTCCCATTCCTCCTCTCTCTAAAATCCCAACTAGCATGAACTGCATAGAGTCAGGACCTATTTCCCTGGTGAACAAGGGACATGTAATTAATAGCTAAGACAGTTTTAATTAAGGACATCAATGTCAGGTTCATTACAAATAATAAGTACTCTACTTGTGATTTATGAAACCAGAGATTTTTTTTTTCCCTTCGTTTCCTTGCCTTGGGCTACACAAGTAGTAGGGGAGGAACAAGAACATGACGGAAAGGTTATATCCTCTTGAATGTGTAGGAACGTGGAGGGGAAAGGCCGTGGGAACCAGATGATGGGTAGTGTCAAAGCAGGTTTGTGCAGCCAGGGCACCTGGCAACGGCTCTTCAGCAAATCCTCTCTGGTTCAAATTGAATTCCCTTTGCCAGTCTCGTGGGGAACACTGCAATTTTCCCTTCCCTTCTAAATGAATATTTTTTTAGACATACAGTTGTTGAAGTGATAGAAAGTCACAGAAAAGAAAAATGAGGTTTTCTTTGCCTATTTTTTTTTTAAATAAAGACTTTCATCACATAGCACTCTGCAGGCTTCTAAGGAAGAAAAACGATGGCTGCCTGACGCCACAGCAGCAGGCCCAGACCACAGGCAGAGGGGCGAGAGGGTGTAGAGGCTCGTGCTCCCTGGGGCACCTCATCAGGCCCGCCCGGTGGGTAGGGCAACCAGCAGGATTCACCTTAGTGGCAGTTTAGCACACGGAAGAGTGTGGCAAGTCCTCAGTCGTTTCAAAAAGATATTTAGTGATTTTCACCTTTGTTAGAAGCTATGGTGCTGTTTTACACAAGTCTAACTCATTACTACTGGATTGGACCATTACTTCCCATAACAAAGCCACCTTATAGATGCGACACCCACGGTGTCTGTTTGTTTGGATGCTCGGCATCTTCAATTCAATTCATTACCTTGGGGAACCTTTCTTTGTAGACATGGTTCATCATAATTATTTCATGGTCACAGCATGCAGGAGAACGTCCAGGGCTGCAAGCAAAGCAAATTACCCTTTTACACTTGCCTCAGCATGAAATGAAAATAAGCTTTTTATTTATCAACAATTGGCGGGATCAAAAGTACTATATGACCTTCATAAGAAAAGTATATTAGGTAATAAACTACAAAATCAGTCATTAGTACACACATAAATGCCCATAAGCAGTGACACCCTGAATAGGACTCAAAAGGGAAGCTCAAGAAATGGAATGCCACAAAGTAATGATTGTGACAATATAAAACTAGTTCAGAAACGTTCTCCGATTGAGATTATGCCCTGTATGTAGAATGCATTTCTGTAGTTCTGGAAACCAATTAATGAATTGCAATATAGAACAAAACAGGATGGTTGCAAACGGCAACATCTAGGACACAGTGAGCGGTGTAATTTCACGGCTCTATCATACACCTGTGCTTGGCCACATGCCACGGGAGAGGTCTGAGAGTCTTCCACGGCACAGGTGTCGCCACTGAAATCCATTTTCTAGCCTAGCAAATATGTATTTGGGATGCTGAGGTAAGCACTACGTACAATATGCAACAGAGGCACATAATTGTGGTGCACTTTTCTTTATTTCAAAATAGTAGGGTCGTGGTTCTTCCTAGTGGTACACAGTTGTACAACTTCAGCATGTTTACATTCCTGGGAGAAGAGAGCCTGTGCCGGATATCCCAGTAAGTCCTTTCATTAAACCATAAAATGGGCACCCACATGGTAAAATACACCACCTCTAAGTGAATCCATAAAACTGACCTTTTATTCACTAACTCAACACAATAACCCATTCCCAAATCATTCAATATGGCTACATTTATTACTCATTTATGATACTAAAAAAAAAGGTACAAAGGGGACGGGGCCCCTGGCTGGCTCAGTCAGTAGAACATGCGACCCTTGGTCTTGGGTTCATGAGTATGAGCCCATTGGATGGAGAGTTTACTTAAAAAAAGAAAAAAAGATACAGGGGAAAACCTTCCTCAGTAAACCTTGATATTCAACTGAACACCCAACCAAATAATTTTATAACGAAATCTTAAACAGGAAAGTTCACCAATTCTGCAACATCAAGATTTCACACTGGAGACGGACTGCTTTGATCATCCCACAGGGAAGGACCTGCTACCCGCCGCTGCTGGGACAGCAGAAGCCATCAGCCCTTAGTCTCTTCAGAGATGGCCTCAGCAGCAGTCACCTCACCTAGGCCACCTCCTCCCCAGGGTACCACACTCAGTGACGGAGGTATGGAGAAAAAGTAAGGGCCAACTGGCACAGAGGGACAACTCTGATGCGCCCTGCCATCCCTAGAGCTTCTGATGGTGTTGGCTGTGTGGCAGCTGTAGTTCTCTCTGCCCAAGTTGGCTTGCTTGCCTTCCTTAGGTATAAATCCCGAGCACTCCCTAATAAACATCCTGAACAAATCTCTGTTTTAGAGTCTACATCCCAAAAAACAAAAAACGTAAGATTGATCGACCAATCGATTGATCTACCTGTATGTATGTATATATCTGGCCCTATTCAATGTCTAAATTCTAGGGACATAAACCTCTAATCAATCTATTATCTATCTATCTATCTATCTATCTATCTATCTATCTATCTATATCTGGCCCTACTCAATGTCTAAATTCAAGGGACATAAACCCCTACCTAACAATCTACTCATAATCTTGGAAAAAGTAAAACTCATGATTGGGAAGAAAGAATGAAAAATAGGGGTAAACTTTTATAAAGTGGAATCTGAATGAAAATCCTTTTATTTTTGCTGTCCTTCCTTCTCAGCCAAGCTTTACCCCTCTTCACATAGGAACATGAAGCGCTCCCACACCACAAATGGTCGGTCTTGCAATTTCCAATGGCAAGAAGGTTTCACAGGAGGTCCCTTTAGTCCATTGTGATTACTGCTACTACCCCAATTAACAAACTGAGAGAAATTAAAAGGAAAACAGTCAGATGCTTTCCAGTAATTAATAATAGCATGTAGAGATGGGAAAAAAAAATCACACTATATCTGGGGGTCGATCACAAATCAATTTACACAAAGACGAATTAGAGGACCAAGAGGCTTCCCTTGAAATGGTTAAAAACAGATAATCCAATGAAGTCACATTTTTCAATCAGGTCCACATACCTCAGACTCCGGGAACGGGGGCGCATGGGCGTGTTCCTGCATCTGTTTTCCGTGGCGATGCTTTCAGTAGTACAAAAATGTTTCGAGAGGAAGTGCAATTCATCTGGTGTTGGTTGGTACGGTAACTGATGCAGCTTCTCCTGGGAGGAAGAGGAGGACTACAACAAACCACAGTGAGGTTAGGGACCACCTTCGAATGAAAGACTTCAAGTGAATTAGCAATTAAAACAGTGAACCTAGAGGACAGCACAATTTTATATTGTTGCCTTTTCAGGTTATAATTACAATCATCAACGTTTAAAATACAGATATCCTTGCTGCTTTCTCTGCGAGGTCAAAATGCCCTCCATATTTCATCTCCTTTGTCTATAAGACCATTTCCCAAAACATACTTTCCTGTCTTGTAGAAAACCCAGCCTCTGAAAATGGGCAAGACACATTCAAAGCCAAAGCAAAGAGAAAAGTTAACACCTGGAGAATCTGAGTGCATGAAGCGACAGATTAGTTCTCAACTGCGGATGGTACCCTTGCTTGGAACACTGCTCACGATGAAACACTGAGACTTTCAGGTGAGTAACATAAAATTCATTCATAAAATGAATTTTATGATGTGTGATCATAAATAAGGTAATGAAATCTTCCTCTACAAAGCCTGCTATCTTTGAGCCTTGATATAGGCCTTGGGTATAAAGGGCAAGAGATGAAGATCCTTTTCTCACTAATGTCATTGTTTTAAAAATTGCATTTTTTTTTCTTTTTGAGCCTTGATATATATAGGCCTTGAGTAAAAAGGGCAAGAGATGAAGATCCTTTTTTCACTAATGTCATTGTTTTAAAAATTGCATTTTTTTTTCTTTTTTCCTTCAGCTAGGACTTTTTTTTTTTTTTTAAAGCAGCTTCAGTGGTGGTCAGTTTTTTAATACCTTGCATATAGATTTGTTTTTTGAAAACTGAACTCGATACTTAGAGCAAGGTAATGTAGGAAAGGTGAATAGCTAAATAACACTGTTTTTAATGAGAAATGTAATATAAAGGGCCTTTTTGTTTTTACTGAGAGGTAAATTCTATAAGAAATTCTAACAAAGGAGATTGAGAAATTTTTGAGCAATAGAATCGTGATTAGAATACGCATCTTTGTAAGTGTAACATTCATCTGAAATCTCAGTTTTAGCAGTCTTTTTTTTTTTAAAGCTGTCATTAGGTTCACAATACACTTCATAAACACCGACGCATCACAATGTAGTAACAGTAGAAATTAATGACTAAAGCTTAAACTTACCCTCATACCTTGAAATTATAAAACACCTTATAAGTACATACTGAGACAAAGAGGAATTTTTATAATGTAATGAGATTGTTTTATAAGCCATAAAAATGAGAACGCTACTAGAAAGACTTATGAGATAAACCAAATCTCTATTCAGAAGGTACAGGCACGGTCTTAAATACTTTTCACTATGGAAAGAAAACAAAACACAAACTAAGTCAACTCAACCATCAGGAAAAGAATAATAAAATAACTGCAAGCAGGAGAGAAGCAGTAGTGATAAAAGGGAAGATAAATAAATTAGCACATAAAAAAAACAGAATTAAGAATCTGTACATAGGTCTCAGAGGAAACTCAATGTCTACGGTTCTACATCCAAGACTTCAAAACCGTAACACCCAGAAGTTTATTCATAAGTTTACAGTAATCCCTTTTGGTGGCACAGCATCAACTGAGCTGATGGAAAGCTCTTTAAAATATGTATTCAATCCACTTAGTGTGAATGTTGATTCAGACTGCTGAAGAAATATTAGTATGTTTGATTGCTAGCCCAGTTGCTGCTGGGCTGTTGTGTCCTGTACAGGGATTGTGTTACCTTCCTAAAATATGAAAATTGTTTCCCAAACCCACTGGGCTCTAGAGTTTCACGTAGAGAATCAAGGGCCTGTACTTGCATAGAAATGACACCAAGCCCACCTCAGGAGGGTTGGTTTCCTCTATGGAGGGAAGGACCAGAAAGGGCCTGGGTGGGAAGGGCTTTACTTATGTCCTTAATATTTATTAAACAAAATAACGATTTATTTTAAAAACAGTAGGTAGCAAATGTAACAAAATGTTAGCAAGTATTGACTCTTGAGAGGAAAATTTTGTGATTATACCATGATATGTAGCCAAAGAACTCAACTCCTTAAGTAAAGTGCCTCGGGTTTACTGATGGGGAATATAGCAAAATGCACAACGCCAGGGTTAGTGAGTAAGTGTTATGACCTTAACACTACTGAGTAAGCGAGGAGGCAAGGAGCTCCTTGGGGGAGAGAGTCTCTCTCATCTCAGTTGGAACAAGCGAGGTACAAATGGGCAGAGGGTGGATACCATATCTAAGTGACAAAGGATGGGTTTATGGCACTGGGGACAACTGTCGGCCAGCAAAATGGCCCCAGGGACTCAGAAGGTACCAAATGGGGTCCACAAAGGATGATGATGTTGGACAATAGAGAAATATGAGGTAAGGGTTTTTAGCAGAGATCAGGGACTCACTTAGTGGAGTAAAAATCTGAAGAATTCTTAAATTTCAGAAAGTACCCTTGTTTTTCTTTTTGGTCAGTTTTAGCATTGATTTTTACACTGGAGTTATCCACATTTTCAAGAGAGCTAAAATCAACCAGTGACCAGTGATGGTTCTAGACACAGGAGCCCAGGGTGACTTCACAGTTATTTAGTGATGGTTTTATCTGCTGAAGCCATTCATGAGTTTGAAGCATCCTCTCTTGATGGGAGGTTTCTGTGTCACTGAAACTACTCAGGACTGTCAGGACACTTCACCAAAAGTATCAAAATGGACAATAAAGTCACATACCACAACAAAATGGAATAGAGGATAGGGAAATAAATGACCTCTCCTCAATAAAATGCAAAGGAGATGGTAAAAATAATCCAGCACATTTTAATAAGGCAGTATATTAAAGGTGCTCCAGAAAACTCACATTGTGTTGGATCTGGGATCCTGGAAACGCATAATATAAGGCAGTGATGATGCCAGTTAGTTTATGAATTTAATTACAGTGTCCTTTCTTTTTAAAAAAATTTATTTGAGAGAGAGAGAGAGAGAGAGTGAGTGAGCGGGCAGGGAAAGAGAAAATCTCTAGCAGACTCCCTGCTGAGGGAGGAGCCTGACCCAGGGCTCAATCCCATGATCCTGAGATCCTAAGATTGTGACCTGAGCCAAAATCAAGAGCTGCATGCTTAACCTACTGGGTCACCCAAGCACCTCAATTGTTGTGTCTTTTCAATGCAAGTACTATTAAGTGGCTGAACCTACATGCTTAGCACGGGGCTGGGGTCTGTGAAAAACCAGCACCAACACCACAACAAAACAATGGATGCATAACCCTATACAATAAAACACAGATTTTGACAAAAATGAAGATGGAAATGTCCCAGAAAGAAATCTGAAATCATGAGGTCCACATTCCTGGCTTGTTCATCAAGGGCATTCGGACCATTTCATTAGGTATGTATTGAACACCTACAACATGCCTGGTCTTTCTTAATGACCACCAGCTTCTGAAGCTCTGCAGAGACAGATATCCCACAATATCACTAATTTAAACTGAGAAAGCATCTATCTAACTTACGGAATCGTTTCCATTAATTGCTAGGGCTCTTGTTGAAATGTTACGGTTTGGGGCAAGAGTATCCTTTTTTTTTTCTATTCTATTTTCATGGTTTCATCTTGTCTCTTTGTCTTAACTTACTACTAAATTCTTTTAATCTCTCCTTCAAAAAATTTCTTACCTAGAAGGTACAAATTTAAGGCTTGCCATTTTTTTTCTTCGAAGGAGAAAAACAAAGAAACAAAACAACAAAAACAAACAAACAAAAAAACCCTGCATCTAAGCCACGCAAGGAAAAAAGAAAAGACCTAGGCCATCAAAGTTTAATGGTGTTTTCAGTACTGATATCACTGGTGTGGAACCAAAGCAATAAAACCAGATTGCATTTCCCTCCCCCCCACCCCCAACTACACCAAATGGCATTAAAATGAAAGCTCCCAATCTCCTCCAAACTTGTGATCCTGGGACTTAACTCAATTTATGCACCATAGTTTAAAAGCCTGCAGCCAAAAGAGTAAGTCCTTTTTCTCTTTGTCAGCTCCTCATGTGATGGGTCACCTATTCAGAGCGGCAGACATGCAGAAGTGACCTCCTCTGTCCTACCAAGAGACACCCAGAGCCAACACCTCCTGTGCGAGAGAGACCTGTGGTTGTGAGCAAGAGGACAATAGTTAGGCACTTACGGAGACTGTGGAGCTGGGTGTGTTTGTCCCATAGCCAGAGGAGGGGAGAGAAGCCAAGGACCAGCGGCGTCCATCAGTCCTGTGGAGAGGGGGAGACGAGCGTTGGCCAGTGCTGGGGTACTGTTACACGGGAACCCCAGGGAAACCGAGTATTTTTAGTCAAACGAATGATACAGATATGGTCAGTGAAGATGTGGGAATGCTCAGCAAAGGCCAGAGTAAACAAACATTATACAGCAGGTTGACTTTTATTTAAACTGAATCAATACACCCAAACAAGTAGAAAGTGAATGGGTTGATCCATACTATTGATCTCTCACTAACGCACTTTGACAAAATGAATACCAGGGATAATTACAATGGTCACACTCAGCAGATTCAAAAGAATAAAAACAGAAAGGGAGGAGGAAAAATACTCATATCTGGAAGCTGGTAACAGAGGCCATGGGTCTTTGGAAAAGCCTGAAATCCAGCAAGGTACAAGCCCCTATGGGGACTTGGATTACCCCCTAAGGACTCTACTTATTTTCAAGGGAACGGTCCTACTCATCACATCCCAGGGAAGGGATTGAGGGGGCTCAGGACTGGTTTAAGCCTCAAGAAGCAAAAAAACCTTTCATGCCAAAAAAGTGACTGACCTTATATTCAGACTCTCTGAAGAGTTACTATCTTCCTACATGACCTGGCTTCATCAAGTGTTGCAACAAAAGCCCCTTGCAGAGGTTGTGAGGATGCAGCCCAGCTCTGGCCCATGACAGCAGGGGCAGAATGAACATTCTCCACTAGGGGCAGAAGCTAATGCAAAGAGTACAACTGTGTACCTCAGTCAGAGGCCAAACTGTCAGGAGTCCTTGAAGAAAGTGGTTGTCTCTCCAAATGGTCAAAGGAGAGCCTCCGGGAGGGGATTCTGGTTATGAATTAGAGGCTTACAAGGATCTCAGATGATTTAATGAAGCAGTGGAGACAATACTGTTGCCAGGAAACACCAGAAAACAACTTTCTGAAACCTCTGGCATCCCAGAGTCATTATTTATTCTAAGTAAGACTGTGACTTCCAAATCATATACCACCGCGAAAACAAACGGATGCACATTTGCCAAGAGAAAAACAGGAAAATCACATTATAAAGGCCCACGCTGCCTTCTGTAGATGGAGCATTGTATGCAGACTTTTTGTAACATATGATTGTATGAATTTACCAAGTGGGAAATAAGATGGGGCCAAATTTACCACAGACACATTCACAGGAAGTCGAAGTCAGAGGATTCAACAGCACTAGACTTCAATCTGAGAAATGTCACGATTAGATGTTTATGTAAAAAAAAAACCCCAAAAACAAAACAAAAAACAAACAAACAAAAAAACAACTGATACTTGAGACTAAGTTACAGTCAAGGGAAAATATAATCACAGGCTACCATGGATGTTGCCTCCAAAAAACGCAAATGGTCCACAAAGACAAAATGGAAAAATTCAAGTGGACAAATCACAGAAATACTACAATGTTAAAATTTTAGTAAAATTTACCTGTCATTTCTGTGACCATGATTGGAGTACAATTGAATCAAGTATTTTTTTTTTAAAAAAGAAGCAAAATAAAATGTTTGTAAATATACCAGATACAAGGAATGGGAGCAATTAAGTCATATGTCCTTAAAAAATGTTTTTAGACAACTAAAAATGTTAAAGATTGAAGAAGAAAATACTTGTAAAACCATGCTTCTGAAGAGATCAATTAAATGGACACAAGTTGGTCATATTTATTTCAATAGGTTATTGAAGACTTAAAACTTCATGTTGTACTTTATATTTTAAACACTTCCAATTTTTTGAAGTTAAAAAAAAAAGGATACGATTTTTAAAAGGATTATTCAGTCCATTTAATAGCAATTATCAGAAACTAGTCTCTGGAAATAGCACGGGCACAATTTCCCCCATCGTGATTTTGTTTTGTGATTCATTAACTCTCCTTTCCCTCAGGTATCAATGAATATATTTCAGATGAATGAACAATTCCAAGAAAAGACATGTTCTTATTAGTTTTGAAACATAAATTACATTTGCCTACTCTGGAAAACATACAACTAGAAGAAGTTTAAACAAGAATGTGCAGTCATAGACCAGAAATAATTTATGTCTCAGGAAGTTCCACAAGTTCTCCATGTCTATTGACTCAAATGGAGCACAAAGGACCATTGCATTTTCATTACCATGGCGACAGCACATCAGAAGTTACTATATATGCTATATATACACAGTACTTAAGAGAGAGCATGCCCTTTTTTTAAAGAAAGCTATCACACAAGTGCAATTTGGATCCTGCCAACTGTGTTGTCTTCTCTTTGCAGTAGCTACCAATAAAATGTTATATCGAAGACACTATATTCTAGCCAAAGCAACAAGGCTTTTTTGAAGAGTGAATTTTTTCTTTTTCTTTTCTTTTTTTTTTTTTTTTTGGTGGGTAGAAATCGCTTAGTGTTAAACTGAGTGAAAAGGTAAGAAGAGAAAAACATCTGATGGGAATATGGAATACAAAAAGTTTTGCAAAAAAAAAAACAAAAAACCACATCATTTCAACACTATTCACAAAAATTTACACCGATTAACACGGTGCACAACAAAGAATGAAAAGTTCCAATACGAGCCTACCTATTATAGCTGTAATAAAGAAGCAGCAGATTTATTTACTTGTTTAGTTGTGATAGTCCCCTGGAGGGAACATTTCACATTCTGGTTGATACTGGAACCTGCTGAACTATGCCAAGTACTCAACAAGTGTCTAGTGACCTGAACTTAGCAGGCAAGTCTGTTCTAGTAATTTGCGTGTGGAAATACATTCGGAGATTTACCCTGGTAAGGAACAATGAGGCCACTGGGCAACACCTATGGTGTGTATTCAGGGCTCTATATTTCCAAACGGAAGTGAAAGCAGTATATAATCTGTGAACTCCAACAACTTCCCGGAAAGGCCAAGGAAAAAAAGGTTAATTCTGTAATTAGTTGGACTGTAAATCAGTATTACAGTTATTAGCAAAGTAAAAATATGTTTCCTTGCTCCTGACAAAATTTACTATGCTACAATGCTCATTTTCATCCCTTTTAACTTAGTAAAAAATTATAGGGGATGTCTACTGGGGGAGTATTATCATATGGTCTAAGTAAAATGAAAAAAAAAACATTAATAAGCCTGATCTTTATCCCTTCATTCAAGAATAATTTTAAAAACAGCGCAGTCTCTTCTGTATTGGCTAAATATACAAAATAATAACATGTGAGAGTCTCAAAATGGTATCACTTTTAAAGGCTCGAAAACGCATACTGAATGGAAGGGAATGGGGACCCCACAAGTGGTGAATAAAAATCAACTTCAAAGTGGAAGAGAGAGACACCAGATGTTAAATAAAAATACACCAATTTGAGTTTTTATAGCAAAGACAGAGTTCTGTTTACTTGAATACAAGTTTTAAAAGATGATTGCTCATGTCCCTATCTAAATTAATATTTTTTGAAGAGTGTGGAGGGAGTTCCATCTGGAAATTCATGCAAAATGAACTAGAGGTCTCCTGTGATAATCTTCTGTCATGGTCTATGGTTTATTTGTCAAAAATTAACATGCCTGGGTGTTGCTTATTTTTTTAAACAGCAGAGAAACCAGATTCATCTATCCTCCAGTCTCCCACTTAATTATCAGATTCTCTTCATTTTTATAAATCTGGCAGGATTAAGAAACTATGATTCCTCTCATGTTCAAATGCACACTATAATGAGATTTGCATTTTTCTTATTACTTAAAGTAATTAAGCACATTCTCTTAAGAGATGTGTTTTAAAGACTATGGTAGGTTCTTGTTTATTAGTTTTTATAAGATTTTTTCCCTCCTACCTAGAGGAGTAGCACTGTCACGAATTAATATTAACTGGGCAAACACAGGCTTTGCGGTATCAGTTAATTTTCACATTTTCTTTATGGTGCTTGGAACGAGTTGCTAAAAGAATAAAAGTTGGAACTGGGGCAAGAGTCAGGGTGGAGGTTTCAAGTTCCTTAGAGAGCCTGTCTTACTGCTCTGGTGTCCTGCCCACGGTGGAAGACTGGTACCTTTCACACACAGGCACTTACCTTACGGAGGGGGATGTGTAACATTTACAAGGGAATTCTAATTATAGAGAGTTCTGAAAATACTGCCAACAGGTCCTTTTCTTTGGATTTTGTAATGTAAATGCATTGCATGCTGACAATAGCACTGGGGACACTGTAGGTTTTGCTGGCTGGTAAATGTCTTAAAACAAATCTATATATTTTTTTTAACTACACATGTCTTTATTAAGTGCGATGTTAATCCACGTCATGGTATAGTTATGTCTCTGAGGAAAATAAGCAAATATGCTGGACACACAGACCAAAAACTGAATTTATCTTGAATATTCAGAGATCTGGCTGGAAGAGCATTTTGTTTTCTATATGTTTTTCCTGGGCAGGAGAGGCCAGGGTACATGTGTGAGAGCCTTGGAAGGTGACGGATGGAATCTAACAAAGTGAAGTACACTGATCCCAAATACAGAACACAGAAAACATGGCTGTGTAAACTTCTCTCACTTGGGGAAGTTACTGAAGAAGATCCAGAACTGACAAGGTGTGATGTTACATCACAGGTCTACGATCCTCCAAACAACAAGATGTCTTTGCGGCTCAATGACCCAGACAGAACACATGTATCTTTGACACTTGGTACCAAATTCTAACTAAGATATGAAGAGAAATCATAAATTATCATTTAGTCCATGCATGGTTTTATCTCAAGGGGGTCCCTAAATTGGTGGCTTTATGCTCTCAATTAAAGAGGCATCTTTGAGTTTACACCCTGTGATTCCAAGAAAGGCTGTTAAAAAAAAAAAATCAACCAACCTCTTTCAAAAACAACAAAAACAGTAGCATCACAACACAGAGATGAGTCAAGTCCTTGTAATGTGAGCTCAGAGAGTTCAGTAAAAATCTGTTGAATATCAAGTGTGTATAAGGCACTGCACTATGAAAAAAAAAAAGCCAACAGTCATTTCTCACCCTCACTGAGAGCACATCATCCAGGGAAGACCCAAGAGAGGTGCACGTAACTTTAACACGAGTGAGAAATCATTATCAAACTGTTAAAGTGGTGTTGTGTGGTGGTCTAGAGCTATCTCTGGGCAGGGAGCCCCAGAGAAGGTCATCTCTGAGGATGGGCAGGATCCTATAGGCAGAAGGTGGGGGAGTGGGGGGAAATGAGGAAGAGGGGGCTCAGGAGATGTGATTCTCTATGTAACATTCTACTAATTCCATTCACAGGAAGTCCTTACCTTCGTGCAAATGAGAAATGGGCTGAGGCACTGGGGGAGAAATTTCTTGGGCTATCTTGAGGGCTATTTCCTGTAAAGAGAAAAAAGAGAAAAAAAGAATCATAACATGATTTGGCTTTTATATCAGTATCACATCCAGAATCATCTCCTTGCTAGTGATGCATTTCTGTACATCCTCATCCAATGTCCATCTCTTTAAAAATGTTTCAGTTTTGCAGGGAGCAGGGGCAGGGGTAGGGTGGGGGGGAATGGGCAGGGGAAGGGGTGTGAGTCCCAGCACAACGGGTTGCGTGTGCAAGATACATGAATAAGCACACCCATCTATCACCAAGCAGCAGTCTTCCAGAGATTAATAACCTAAATATTTCAGTCCTATAGAATATCGTATATACAAATGTTCTGCTTCTTAGTCTTCTGGATGTTAGCCCTTTCAACAACTGGACTGATGTGGAAGTATATGCTCCACCTGGTGGTGGTGGTGGTGGCAGCGGCACTTTCTGCTTAGCATTTTTATATCACGAAAACTGAGTCCATGTCTGAGCCCTCAAAAATAAATCCTTGTATTCCAGAGTACGTATTTTAAAGGCGGAAATGTGTCAGTATTAGTCATAAAATACTGGGAACCCAGCAGTTTGGACCCATTTCTCAAATGACCCAGATCGATGGCCCGAGGGGCCCAGCTGGATTAGCCCCCATAGATATTTTTCTTGAATGGTCCCCCTGCTTCTAGGCATCTGGACTGTGAGTGGCCAGGCAGGCTTTAAAGCCACCAGCACACAAAGGCTGGCAGAGGGTATTTTCCTTGAATCCTGCCGAGGCGGGTGAGTGCAGCCCTCCGACTGGAAGGCCTGGAAGGAGCGCAGCTCCTAGGGGGCTCGTTACTTTCTCCATCAGAACATGCAACCTGCTGCTGATCATTGAGAGAGCTTGGCAGGCAGCTGGTGGGGGGCAGCTCAGGACACTACAGACCACCCGGCTTCCCTCTGCATGTTTAATTAGCTCGGCGGAATTATCTGAGGCCCCGGAGAGAACCGTAGCTGGTTTAAATAAAGAGGTGAGAAAAGGCGGCCAACCGAAATCGTGTACATTCCTGAAACATGGAAAACAGATTAGGAAGATACGTTTAATCCCTAACGGCCAGCCAGCTCCCACATTACTGATGTCACGATGGAAGTGACAGCTGTAGTCAGGCATGAGGAACACAAGATTGCACGTTCGAGTCAGTCCCTCGCGGTAAACAATTTACCCCTGGTGCACAAAAAGAACAGACTCCCTCACAAAAGAGGGTAAATGTAGTGTTACCTTGAGGACTCTGGACTGGGTACGTCTCGACGGACGTTTTTCAATTACCTTAACGTTGCAAATTTTATAGTGATGTCTTCAACAGATGCCATTAACTTTATGACAGCACAATTAAAGCCATTTGACTAGGAAGCACCGAAAAGCCTATTTCTTTATGGACAATCTAGAAGCATCTCCCCCTCTGCTGCAATGAAATTTATCCTGTTATTCCTTGGGTCCCAGGAAAAATGGATTCCATTTTTTGCCATCCAGGAATCCAGGACTCTTTTTGTCCATTTACCTACACGGCTAAATTAAGTTCCGTCAACTCTTCTCAACAACCTTCATCCCCACTTCCCATCCCCCTCCTGCCTCTTCCCAACTTAGCTTACATATCAGTCTTCATGGCCTTAAAAGATCTTGGAAAAACTCAAGATGGCTAAAACTTTTGTTTCCTGAAGGGAAAATGAATCTAATGCCAGAAATCTTAGTGTAGATTTTGTCTGTTTGGAAAAAAATGTTCACTTTGCTCACACCCCATACAGAGCAAACGATCAGTGAGTTATTAGGAGAAACAAAACAATTGATTGTTGGAAGCCAAGGTATGAGAGGTTTAACAATCCCTGCGGCCCAATTCACTGAGAATAAATAATGAAATCAATGTAACCGGGCACCCAGTTCTTAGCCCCATGTTCTTCATAAAGTGACCACTGTATCTGCATATCATAATGAGATGAACTGGAATGAGAGAGAGCTTAGTAAATATTTTTAAGAATCTAAAGAAGGGGAAAACAAGGAGTTAACTTAAAATCCTTTTCACTTTTAGAGGTTTCAATGACTGGTCCGCAGGAAGCCATGTAACATCTTATCGCACATGGCAACCCATCACTTGAAGATGAACATGCACAGACAGAGATATACAAGAGTGAGGTGAGTTCAACTCTGCTTTTAATAATAATTAAAAAAAAAAAATCAAGGCTGCCATTAACCATTTCTCATCTCTTGTGTTTTGCCTCACCATTTTGTGCTGCCCTTCTAAGCCCATCAATTGAAAATGTTCCTCATTTTCTTCTCATTGACTCCTACCTTGCTAGAAAATCAAATGCAAATTCCCACATTTCTAACTTCAAGAGTACAGAGCCATCTGCATAATCTCGCTACTAACAGATCTTTCTTCCTGTTTCATGACAGATCGAGAGCTGGGTTTAAATGCCAATGTGTGTATACACGTACACACTCCCCCCACCCCACACACTATCCTAAAGGCTCTTAAATCTAGTAGGATGTGAGAGAAAATGATGGTGATCTGAACTAGAATACCTGTTAATTCATTAAAGGCAACAGACTAAACCTTAACCTGAGGACAGCTGAGCAAGCCCAAGAGAAGAAATGAAAAAGGCTGAGGCAGGGGACAAAAACAACCCAAACAGAGGAGGGCAACACAGTAGAGATAGATATCCTGGCAGTAGGGGATTCAGACCGATAAAGCCAATACGTCGTGGACTGTGTTTATTGGTATTAACCCAGGGAGGGCCTTAACACATCAGTGGGCAAGAGAGAGATGCTGGAGATTTCCACCTGGCATGATTGTGTTGGGTGGACAGATGAGTGGCCAAACAGAAGTATAGGAGCTTAGATAAGGATGTGAAAGGCCAACAGAAAACATATTTTGGTGAGCAAACCAAGCATAGTTGGTGATGGACTAGAAATGAAGTGATGAAAATATTATGGATGCAAGTGACCAACATTTCCAGCATGGGCAGGCTATGGGCAGCTGACAGACAACCCATCGTGGGAGAATGACTGCCTATGGTTAGGGAGTTTCGAGAGAGATGTGGAATGGTTGTAACAGGATATGAAAAGGGGGAAAAAAGGGATATGAAAAGGGTAGATGAGTATTCTGTAGATTTTTGGGTTATTACAGAATATTTCTCAATTTTCCTTAGGGAGGAGTAACAAGATTAGGAGATTAGATAGGTGGGAACCTATCTAAAGGATAGAAACCTTTGTTTCTGTTTTTGTTTTTGTTTTTGTTTTTTTTGGAGACAGAAGGGGAGAGGGAGAGGGAGAGAGAGAATCTTAAGCAGGCTCCAACAGCACAGAGCCTGACTCCCAGGCTCGATCCCAGGACCCCGAGATCATGACCTGAGCTGAAGTCAAGAGTCAGATGCTTAACCAACAGAGTCACTGACGCAGCCCATCTTGGAAAGCTGTGTTCTGATTTGAAATAAAAGCTGATTTCTATGTTACGTAGTCAGTCTCCGAAGCCGTAGGGACACATTTTGTTATACAGTGAGCAAAATACCGCTCCTTTAGAACAGAGTGAATTAATTACACATCTTCTATGTGTAACCTTAACTTGGGAAGTGATGGCCAGGCTGCCGAGGACATGCAGAGTGAGTCCCTAGGATGAGAAAGCAAGATGGGACTGAAAGCAGAGTCCTATACATGACCTTCACTCCTCATAGCACTGCTCTCCGAATTCATCCACCCATCTGCAAAGCAATACCTGAGAGACTCTCAAATGAAAACTGGTGCCAGTGAATTCTCTGCCCATATGTGCAGCACTTGCTTATAACTCAAATCCTGCTGCTCCCCGGGATTTGCTGGCTCTTGGATGTTCGAGTGCTAGGACACTTTATAGAGTGCTGTTATCACCGCTGATGTTTTGACCCGGTAAAGGAAACCTTCCTTGTGGTCAGACATTTGGTAGGTAATTAACTCCAGGATCCCAGGGGTGGGGCGGCGGGGGGGACCAGCACAGCCAATACACAGGCAATATAACAAAATGGGACTTGACCTAATGGCTGTGCACAGGGTGCCTCATTTTAGAGGCAGTTATGGTTAAGAAAGTGATTTCCAGATTAATTAAATTGTTTGATTGCTTTGTAATTAGGTTGGAGAAGTCCTGCGTCTCTACCACAGAGAAACAAGCAGCAAATCTTTTTAAAAGGCATATGCTATACCCACTACAGATTATTAATGTGCTTTTAATAGCTGTCTGTTCACAAAATGAGAGTTTCTGCTCGTCTTGATTTTCTACCAGGACTGGGAGAATCCAAGAAGTAATGAGAATTGTCATCTCACACTCCGGGTAGATCCAAGAGTAAGGCCCCATCTGAATCCTAGTTGTCATTACTTGACGATCAGCTTAAATGACTCGTGGTGTCTTACGCTGTAATGATCAGTAGTGTGCTTCTTCCCGCTTTGTAGGAGATTCTCAGCAACACATTGCTACCACAGCTTTGGAATTGAGGACCAAATCGCAAAGAATCAAACCTGGCATCGCCTTCCAAGGTAAATGCCAGCAGACCCGCCGGGCATTAGAACAGTTCTGCGGGAGCCTCAAGCTGAGCGAACTTGCAAAAAACAGTAGTTCCTATCACCTGAGAACTCGGACTCTCAGATAATAGAGAAAAGTTTACCAGACCCAGCGAATATAAGTTAAAAAATCTTCCTTTCACTTAGACAGCTGTTTCAGCAACTGGCTCCTCTCCAAATACAATGGTGGAATGTTAATTAAAGCTGGGCAACTGTTGAGACTCTTTAAGTGGCCACCGAAAAACCCTGTGGGCCTTCAGAGGCATCATCTCTGGGCAGGCTGTGAAGCGTCCCCAGCAGGCCAATGAACAGAAGTAGGCTCATCTGCCTGGGGTTTCAAGTAAATAAAGGATTATGGACAAGGAACCACACAGTTTTCATAAAATCTGGGCTCTCTGACCTATTTGAGTTTCCCATCCCTTACTGTTTATTGATCCTTCTGCACCCAAGGACCAGTCCTATCATCTGACCGACTTAACTCATTCAACACATTATTTATCAATCTATCAATTTAAAAATTGATAGATCTATCAATCAATTCAAAAATTCTGTTACAGTTTTTATTACTGCACGTGACAGCAGATGACATTCTTCCTCACTCAGATTTAGTGCCAACAGAATGAATAATCCTGATCTGTTTCAGACACTCAAACCACTCGAGAGTGCTAGTGAAGGGTTTGCAGAGAAGGAAAATTCTACAGGCTAAACACTGAAGATTGAGTACTGATAACTTCCATCATTCTGTCTCCTGTCACCATAGGTAAGACTCAATAGAACTTAACATGTTCCCTGTTCCTTTTCTCTCCTCTTGTTGCTCCTCCTCCTCAATGCTGGTGAGGGATAAACTCTCGTAGTACATGTTGATACACAGGAAGTATATTTTGAATTTTCAATGCCTAGCTTAGTCTCTATAATATACAAAACTAGAAACATTTTTTCCCCCAAACCCAGTAATTATGTATTAAGTTCTTTTCAGGCACGGAGCTTTGAGCTACCTATTACAAAAGATTAAGTGGTGAATATGACCCAGAGAGCTAAAAATCTGACAGAGGCAGCTAAATCTAGACATCCTCCAGCTCTAGACTCATCTTATAAAACCAATTCTGGATCCAAATTCATGTGAGAAAGAGATTTCCTTAAACCAAAGCCCTTGAATGTATCAAGATTACTTACTAAAAATGAACTCTCAATGACAATACCAGATGGAGAATGTACTGTGTCACAAAAGGCTCTCAACAATACAAATAATGCTTTCTAAGGAATGACTGATGAGGTTGGAGGGTGGAAAACATGTAGGGAGTAAAAGAGAGATTCAATAATAGTTCAATTTCTATGTCGTAAGACTGTCGCAGATGCCTATTGTCTCCATTCCACGAGGCTGTTCCTCTGGAATTTGTGTACTCTATTTGAAAAGCTGTGGCATTGACACGAATCCCTTGGAGATGCGTTATAATGGGTTCCTGAGAATGTTTTAGCTTTTCATTGACCCTTCCTTATTACTCTGAATTGATGTCACAGCTCAAGGTGATCCCACGTAAAGACTGGTGAATGTCAAGAGTGATGAAGAAAGTTGATTTTTAGTTGTATATTTTCCTCCCATCTACAGTCATTCATCTTCCCAGAGTAGAGAAGAGATTATCTGTAGTCTTTGTTTAAAGTTACTGAGTAGCATTTGTGAGGTCAAGGAAGATGAGTTAAGGACATAGCTACCGTAACTGGTATTCATAGTTCTCATGCAATTTTCTGAAACTTGACGTATTCCTTCATCTTAGATAATTAATTACTATCTGAATCAGGATAAAAAACTGAGTTAAAGAATGTAATCGGAGGTGTGCATATTTTTTGTCTGTCATACATGAAGGGATTTCAATTCTTTAACGTAATTAGGTCCAAAGAATTTCCTTTTTACCTAGAAGAGGGGAGGGTGCTATCAGGAAATTGGTTCTTCTCAGACTCTTTGCTTCAACTGCTTAGTAATCTCTAGTCAAAGAGGAAGCATTTAAATGACATGGTGCACATCCATGGACCTTGCTAACTATGATCAAAATATATTCTCTATTATCAACTTTTCTTTCAGTTCTTCATAGTTAAAAAAATACATATTTGATTTAAGGTGGTCCCATTCAACAAATACTAAAGGTTCCTTTCGCTGCTAGTAACCAGGAATTCTATCTGAAGGAAGCAAAATATGTCTATTTGTTCTTTTAAGAGTTACCTAATCATTTACAGTTTCTAACCCCAGAAACAGGTTCAGACTTAAAAGAATCAGACATTCAGTTCTATTGCTTCATTATAAAATAATATGCAACGTGCCAAGAATCTAACAATTCAGAATTGTGACTCTCAGTTCCCATAAACCATACTGATGTTGGAAATTCCCTGGCCCTGAGACCTTGCCCTAATATTTTTTCTTTCATTCTTCTTTCATGTCCTGAGATCAATAAACAGTTCTCATCTGGAGTGCATAAGACAATCACTTGGGAAGCTTTAAAAATGCTGATATCCAGGCCGTCACACACCCTTTTTTAAGTGAAGTGATTGTAACATGCTGCCAGGACTGAGAACCATGACCTTAGAATTCGCTTGTATACACTATAAATCAAATCCAAAACTTTCATTTGTCCTTTGGGATTCTTAACCGGGAAGTGTTGGATTTTTTTTTTTTCACTTCCCTGTTTCATTCTATAATGCAACTTCCCTCCTTGTCTCAGGTACAATAGTTCAATGTCCCTTTTACAAATTCACTTCATGTAACCTCCAAGTATTGTCAAAACAGGACTAACACTTGAAATTCCTTTGCTCTCAATCCAAAGAGCATCCTACCTACCATGTGAACATTCTGGAAATCCCACTTGCCCACAGATGTCCTCTGGGTTAATAAAAAAAAATTTATACTTTCTCTACCCAAATCCTACTGCTACCCTCCTCTACACTCACTTCATGATTTCCACAATTTCTCCCTTCTTTTCAGACAGGAACACGTCCCAAGCTTAGCTGTGTATCATTACTATGTTCCTAGATGAAGACTAAAAGTCTCTGTAAAAGAAAATAAATAAATAAATAAAAGTCTCTGTAAAAGGAAAAAATAGGTAACACCCCCCCATTCATTGACCATAATCTTGTTTACACTTTCACTATCAAGTTTAATCTTTTGACTATTAGACGTTAAATGTCAGTTTTAATTTCAATCACCACCTAACATTTTATGAGTAAGGTATTTGCCTTAAGACTGTGTATCGCATGCTTTCATTTTCTCATAGCACAAAGCTCAATGTTTAGTTCATGTACTATTGGAACTTTAAAAATTATTAGCATAGTGAAAAATCAATACATGTGTATTGATTGTGTGTTGCAACACATGATTATCAGGAACAAAAATTAGATGACTCTAATTATTCTAATCCTTCCTTCTTACAGAAAGCAGGATTTGGGGGCATCTGGTGGCTCAGTTGCTTAAGTGTCTGCCTTCAGCTCAGGTCACGATCTCAGGGTCCTGGGATCAAGCCCCACATCAGGCGACCCATTCAGTGGGGAGTCTGCTTCTCCCTCTTCCTCTGCCCCTCCCCTGTTTTTGCTCACTTGCGCGTTCTCTCTCTGTATCAAAGAAAAAAATCTTAACAACAACAATAACAACAACAACCACCAAGATCTGGGAGGCGCCTGGGTGGCTTGGTCAGTTAAGTGTTCAACTCTTGGTTTCAGCCCAGGTCATGATCTCATATGTACTGAATGAATTAATCAGTGAGATAGGAGTGGTCCTTGGGTGAGGAAGGATCAATAAACAGTAAAGGACGGGAAACCCAAATAGGCCTGAGAGCCCAGATTTTATGAAAACTGTGTGGTTCCTCGTCCATAATATCATGATATCAAGCCCTACGCAGGGCCCAATGCTCAGCAGAGTCTGCTTGAGATTCTATC
Source organism: Vulpes lagopus (assembly GCF_018345385.1). NCBI lineage: Eukaryota > Metazoa > Chordata > Mammalia > Carnivora > Canidae > Vulpes > Vulpes lagopus. The sequence continues at coordinate 101,986,529 of NC_054831.1, read as the reverse complement.
TCTCCCTCTCCCCTCCCCTCCCTTCTGACAGGAGCATGCGCATATGCGCTCTCTCTCAAAATAAATAAATATATCTTAAAAAAATTTAAAAACAAACAAACAAACATGATTTGGCTTTTTCCATGATAGAGATGGAAGCATTTGGGTGCTTATTCTATTTATGTTCTATACATATATCCATGGTATTTTTAGCATACAATCCTAAATTGCTGATGGGTGGGGTGAGGGGAGCTTGCTTCAAACCATATACAACCCTGAAAGTCTCTATGCACAAATACCAGCTTTCAGAAAAATCACTAACTTCAAAAGCCACAGTTATTAATCATGTGTTGAACCCTTTAGGTATGTTGATGGGTACTGATGTAGGGAACCAAGTTGTGATTATTCTTCTTAAACAGCAAGACCAGGTCTCTGTGGCCCTTTGAAGGAAAAATTAGGTATATAACAGGTACAAATTTTGGTATATTAAATTATGTGACAAATACTTACCTAAATTCAATACCAGAAATTGTAAAACTACTAGAAGAAAACAGGGAAAAAAGCTCCTCGACATCAGTTTGGCAACAATTTTTGGAGTGGGACATCGAAGGTGCACACAAGAAAATAAAAAAGAAAGAAGTAGGACTTTTTAAAAAAAGTTTTATTTGTTTATTCATGAGAGACACACACAGAGAGAGGCAGAGACATAGGCAGAGGGAGAAGCAGGCTCCCTGTAGGGAATCTGATGTGGGACTCGATCTGAGGACCTCGGGATCACTCCCTGAGCCAAAGGCAGACACTCAACCACTGAGCCACCCAGGTGCCCCTATGTTCAACTTTCTAAAAAGCTTTTACAAAGCAAAAGAAACAGCACAACAAAAAGGTAACCTACCAAATGGAAGAAAATATCTGTAAACCATCTATCTGATAAGGGATTAGTATCCAAAATACATAAGGAGCTTATACAACTTGATAACAATAAACACAAACAGTCCAATTCAAAGATGTGCCAATACCTTAGACACTTTTCCATGATAGTGGCCAACAGACACATGAAAAAATGCTCAACATCACTCATGATCAGGGAAACACAAATCAAAATCATAATGAGATGTCTCTTCACATCTATCACATCTATCAGAATAATTATAAGCAAAAAGACAGGAGACAGCAAGTGTTGGCAAAGATGTGGAAAAAAAGAAATCTTTGAGCACAAGTGGTGGGAATGTAAACTGGGGCAGCAACTGCTATGGAAAACAGGACGAAGTTTCCTCAAAAAATTAAAAACAGAAGTATCATATGAACTAAAAATTCCTCCTCTGGGTCCTCATCCAAAGATCAGGAAATCACCACCTCAAAAAGATATCTGCACCCCATGTTCACTGTAGCATTACTTACAACAGTCAACGTATGGTAACAACCCAAGTGTCCACTGATGAATGAGCAAACTGTGGGGTACATGTAAAGGAATATTGTTTACTGCAACAACATAGATGGCCTTAAGGGCATTATGCTAAGTGAAATAAGCCAGAGAAAGACAGACACTGTATATTCACACATATATGTGGAGTCTACAGATCTTGAATTCCTAAGAACAAAGAGCAGAATGGTGCTGTCAGGGCCTGGGGGAAATGGTGAGATGTTGTTCAAAAGGTACATTTTGTAGGTACAAGATAAGTAAATTCTGACAATTTAATGTACAATTTATGACTCTAATTAACATATATATTACATACTTGAAAGTTTGGGGAATAGATCTTAAATGTTACCACATACACAAAAAATGATAATTATGGGAGGGGATGAAGGTATCAACTAACCTTACTGTGGCATTTTACAAAGTGTACATGTATCAAGTCATCCCACTGAACACCTTACATAGGTTATAGATCAACAATGTCTCCATAAAAAACAAACAAAGTCTCCATAAACCTTGGGGGGGGGGAAGCCAATATATGCTGGTACTTCATTAGATCCATTAAGTCTACGATAATTGATACTGGGGGTGGGGGCTTCCTTCAAGTGATACTGGCGGTGTGATAGAGGAAATGGGCTACTGACCATTCTGGAGACTGTGCCTGAAACTACAGCTCTGTGTTCTAGAGGACGTGAGGGGCTGGAAACAGCCAATCATGACCAAGCATGACTACAAGGAAGACCAGTGCTTAGGAGCTCCATAGGAAAACAGTGAGGTGCTTACCATGACAGAACCTTGGTAGCCTTTGGGGAAAGTCAGAGGAGTCAGACCATCCCTGCACGACGTTCTCTTAACCATCAGACAAGGAAGAAAGACAGAACAGAACGTGACAAGATACTGCACTCATGCGGTATGAAAAAACGAGGAAGCCACGAATTCAGAAGAGGGGTGGACGGCCGCACAGAGGCGACGTCTGATCTGAACCTCCAGGGAAAATGGGAGATGAAAGATTGAAAGGATAGGCAGCCCCGGTGGCACAGCAGTTTAGTGCCGCCTGCAGCCCGGGTGTGATCCTGGAGACCCGGGATTGAGTCCCACGTTGGGCTCCCTGCATGGAGCCTGCTTCTCTCTCTGCCTGTGTCTCTGCCTCTCTTTCGCTCTCAATAAATAAATAAATAAATAAATAAATAAATAAATAAATAAATCTTAAAAAAGAAAAAGAAAGATTGAAAGGAGACTTTTGAAGCAGAGGAAACTGAACCAGCAGAAGGACAGAGCACCGAAAGAGAACAGCGTATTTTTACATACTTTACTTTTGTTACAAAGCAACTAGGTACACATGGTTAAACAAAACAAAACAAAACCCCCCAAAAACCCCACCATGAAAACAGTTCAGGAAGGGACACCATAAAGACTAAAAATCTCTCCCAACATCTGACTCACATTCACTGATTCATTCAAACTCTTATTATGATCTCACTGTGTATCATGTGCTGTGCCAAGCTCTGGGCCCACATGCCTGTCTTCCAACCCCCAGGTCTACTCTTCAGGTACAACCTCTTATGACAGGGTATGGATCTATCCAGAATACATATAGATGTGCAATATAAAAAAATCTAAAAATAATATCATGCCATATATTTGTGTATAAACAGCTCTAAATTTGCTGCCTTTGTCTTATCAGTCTCTCTCTACCTTTCTGTATTGCTACACCTAAATCTGTTATCATCTTTATCATCATATAAAATTCCAGGATGCGTGTGCCAGAATTTACTTAGTTTCCTATTAATGGATATTCAGAGTGATGTCAGTGTTGTAATGACTCAGTGAATGTCTTGTGAACACTTCCTGGAGGAGGTCATTCAGGGCATGTGATCTTCAAATGACCTGGCAGCTGGACCCAGGTAATCGGAGGCTCCTGCCCCTCTCCCCTGTCCAAAGAATGCATACTCTGCTCGCGGTTCCCACAGGGGAAGCTGTTCTGTGGACAGAGCCCTGAGAGAGTGCTGGTCTCAACACGGAACTGAACCCCTCTATATACTTGTAAGAGGATACTTGTCCTTTCTATACACTTGTAAGATGATGGTCACGAAGCCCAGATCTCCTCATCTGGAGGCCCCTGCCCCTCAAGACAGCCTCGTAAATAAGTTCCCTTGCTTTTAGGGCTGCCACTTCCCAATCTGGAGCAGCCTGCCTCTTTCCTCAGTTTCTCCTCCCCCACTGTGTAGGTGGGCCAGTTTGTGAAGCAACAATAAAGTGACTGCATCCAAGGGCTGAATTCCTAGAAACAGAAGTGCTGGGTCTCATACTGGGTTCACTTCTCACCTTGGTGCAGATAGCTAAACAGCTCTCCGGGATCACTGCACTAACGTACTCTCTCCTGGCGGCATACGGGATACCGTGTCCTCTCAACCTTGCCAATGCTGACTTTAAGATTTTGGTGGCATTGGGGCACCTGGGTGGCTCAGTGGTTGAGCACTGGCCTTCAGTTCAGGTCGGGATCCTGGGATCCCGTGATCCCAGGATCGAGTCCCACCATCAGGCTCCCTGTGTCTCTGCCTCTCTCTCTGTGTGTCTCATGAATAAATAAATAAAATATTGGGGGATCCCTGAGTGGCTCAGCGATTTGGCGCCTGCCTTTGGCCCAGGCCATGATCCTGGAGTCCCGGGATGGAGTCCCACATCGGGCTCCCAGCGTGGAGCCTGCTTCTCCCTCTGCCTGTGTCTCTACCTCTCTATCATGAATAAATAAATAAAATCTTTTAAAAAAATAAATTAATCAAATATTTTTAAAAAAAAATTTTGGTGGCTTTGCAGTTGTGAGATGTACTTCTTTAGGTTATGAGTGAACCTGAGCATTTTTTAAAATAAGTTAACAATCTGTGTTTCATTCTGTACAAAATATACCTAGCTCGTACTTTATTCTTCTGAATTCTTAGGTTAGTCTTTCGTTTTTATAGATTTGTTTTATTTTTGTATTTTTACACCTTGAGGCAATTCTGGCAATACACTGAAGATGTTTCTTCCACATTTGTTCTTATCTTTTGATGTTGGGTAGGGTAACTTCTCCAAGGATAAATTTTTTAATCAAATTTATAACAACCATTTTCCTTTATGACTTTTAGGTTTTGTACCTTGTTTGGAAAGGCCTTCCCCGCTTCCAAAGTATTTCCTCAATGCAGCCATGTTTTCTCCTAGTCCTTTTCGGGTTTCTTTTAATTAAGTTCTTTCCTGTATCTATATGGGATCTATTTGGTGTACGGATTGAGATAGCAGTCCAGTTTATTCCTTTCCTAAGTGACTAATCAACTGATTCAAGACCATCAATTAGCTTTAACAATCTGTATTTTTTTTTTGAAAGATTTAAGCCAGGCACATTTAAGGGATGCAAGTAATTTGATGTCATAGAAGGAAAGTTGTAGTAAATTAAGGCAGGGTAGGGCAGTGAATGGTGGGGAGCACAAAGAATGAGAGAAGATTAAACTAGAAAAACCTGTATGGCCAGGTGGAACTATCCCCAAAGGCAATATTCCAGGTGATTCTGCACCTGGCTGGAACCCCGGGGTCCCTATTTTTATCCAGTACTCCAGGTGATGCTCTAGCACACTAAAATTTCAGAATCGTAACTTTAAAACAGTGACTCTTAACCTTGGATTCCCATTAAAATATCCCAGGGAGCATTAAAACAAACAAACAGAAACAACAACAATAAAAAAAACCCTCAATGACCAAGTCATACTTCTGTCCAATTAAATCAGAATGCGGATTGGGGCTGGAGCAGGATCCTTTTGAAAGCTTCTCAGGTGATGCCAACGTCCATTCAAGTTTGAAAAACACTGTTTTAGATTCTGCTACAGAAAGTGAATTTTACAGATTAAGTTGTTCTCTAACCTCACTATGTATCAAACTTGGGGAGCTTTTAAAAAGATATATACTGATGCCAGGTCAGACACATGGAGTCTGATTTAATTGGTCTGGGGCCCGGTATGTTTTTAAGCTCTGCAGTTGATTCTAATGAGCGGTCAGGCTTGAGAACTTACAGAGCTGTAATTCTCAACTGCGGAGTGCCTCGGATCACCTGGAGAACCAGGGAGACCACAGATTACTGGGCACCACCCCCATGTTGCTTAATTAGTAAGGATGGGTTAGAGCCTTAGACTTTGTATTTATAACTAGTTCTAGAGCTTCTGGAGCTGCTGCTGCTGCTGATCCGGGACTCACACCTGGGTACCACTCCTCTCGTGTATGTCTTGACAACCTATGTCTTTAAAGACATAATTATATTCTTGTATTAAAAAAGGGGGGGGGGCTTCAACAAAGATGAAAAATGTGACCGAGGTGGACACAGGCAGTGACAGCAGGTCAAAGAGGAGGTCCAGTCCTCACTCCGCTGCAGAAGCCCTGAACCAGGGGGCAGTGGCCAGAGTGAAGCTCCAGACATCAAATTTCAGAGCGAAATGAAGACTTAGCAGCAGGAAGGGTGTAATGAAAGATGCTGACGAGCTTGCTAGCTTGGGTGGCCAGGTACAAGGACACTACTAAAAGTCACAGTTAACAGAACTGGTGGCAATAAACCTGCTTGTTGAGTATCAGTTGCATCTGAGGTGCTGCTGGGACGCGTTCAGGTGGAGGAGGCTCCAGCGAATAGAAATGTGCATCTGTGTTCAGACAAAATGTCTAGGCCCAAGATGCAACAGTAGGAAGAATCAGCACAGGCATGAAGCAGCAGATCTTGGTAAAGGAGTGCCGGTCCCAAGTAAAAGGGTGACAAAGGATGTAACGCTGGGGCCTCTGCTAGTGAACATGGAAGAGGACACAGAAAGGAGCCAGCGTGAGGGATGGAACTACTGAAGAAAGAATTAAGAGAAGGAAGGGAAATCATCCAGAAATGGGAAATCCTGGTTGAATGTCGCAGGGTGCCCAGGCTGGGTAATACTCTTTTACAAAGAAATCACCGGATTTGACCACTGGGAGAGGAAGGTTGTAGTGGAGCAGGAGCAGCGGAGCAGTGTCATGCCTCTCGGCACGTCACCAGTGAACCCTGGCCAATCTTGGACCTGAACTAGTTTCCCAAAGAGCAGGAGTAGGACTTGCTGGCTCAGCTTCACCCAGACATAACATAACAACAACAACACCCATGCTTGGTTATGAGTTTAAATAAATCAAGTCATAGTTTTAAAAGAAATTTTAACTGCTATAATGGCCCATCATTTCAAACAATGATTTAAAAACCTCATATTAAAAATGTGCTCTCAGGTGGAAAATGCATGAGATAAGGCCCATGTGAGGGGGAGCCTTTGCGTTTTTTCCCGCTATGAAGCTACAGCGGAACGGAGCCTCTTCCTCCGGTAGAGGCCAGAGGATTTACAATGTTTGGATCTTAAGCACGGGCCAATTTTACTTAGGATATTTCTAATTAACATATTAACTAGAAAATGAAGCAGTTCTGCTAAGTAGTCTTGTAATGTTTTCCAACAGCAGCAATGAACTCAGATGACCCGTCACTTGCAAAACTCATTTTTACTTAACAGTACGTGTCATTAAAAAGAAAACCCACCCCGATCTTCACCCAGGCTCCAGGCCACTCTGCGGCAGGCGTGTTTTTCCAGGTGAGGGTGGGAAGAGCACAGCAGCATATGCCCATCACCACGGAGGGGCTGAGTAAGGATAAATCAGACAGCGGGGATAACTTTAGTACTGCTGCTAATATTGGAAAATGCTAAACATAAAACTGTTTAACTGCGTTAAGCTGAAGGCAGATGGTGAGGCTGGAAGCAATATGCACACGGGATTTTGCTGGTGAAATGTTTAAAATCCAGAGAAGAGGAACTGCTCAGTTTTAAAATAACTTAAAAAAAAAAACAAAAAAAAAACAACCAACCTTATTCTAAAGGTAACACATGCTCACGGTGGAAGAGGTGGAGAAGAAACCATCAAAACGAAATTGGTAATCCTATTAACGGAGCGTGGTATTTTTCTTCGGCTTGTTTTCTGGTAGTGTGGACAAGTCCATACAAACGTACTTTTATTTAAGTCATCTCAACCCCGAGATCAAGGCGCACCCCCCCCCCACAAACGTGCTTTTAAATGGGATCACAAGCCATATTCGGTTTTTGTATCCTGTTCTTTATAATTAGGTTGTGATCATAATTTTCCCAATGCCATTAAATTTTTCTCCCTGTGATGATTTTGTAATGGCTACAGATTATTCGTTGGACAGACAGACTACAATTTGAGCGTCACTCCTCTCTCACTATTCAATATTTAGGTTGTTTCCCATTTTTGTGCTATTATAAATAATGCTGTGGTTAATACCTTTAAATATGTATTTTTGAGTGCTTTTTTGATTAACTCCTTAAATTATATCTCATGAAGTGCAAATAATAGTTCAAGTGATGGAAACTATTTTTAGTGTTCTTGACAAAATACCACTCTGCTTTCTAAAAAGATCATAAATTTACATTAATGTACTGAGCATTACTATCTCACTACATCATCACTAGAAATGATTATTACTGTGTGTGCTTTTTAATATTTGCAAATCAGGTGAAACTGGTATTTCATTATTTTGATTTGCATTTTTTTTGATTAGTGGGAGATCAGACTTTTTCATTTGTCATTTCTACTGCTTCTTTTGTGAGCTGTCCATGTCCTGTGCCTATTTTAGTAGGATGTTAGAATTTTTTCTTTCATTTAAGAGGTTTTTTATGACTTAATAATATCAAACTTCTTCCCATTATATTTGTTGGAGATATTTTCTCAGCAACTGAGAAAATATCAGTTTTAATTTTTTTAAAAGATTTTATGTATTTATTCGTGACAGACAGAGAGAGAGAGAGAGGCAGAGATGCAGGCAGAGGGAGAAGCAGGCTCCATGCAGGAAGCCCGATGTGAGACTCGATTCCAGGACTCCAGGATCATGCCCTGAGCTGAAGGCAGATGCTCAACCGCTGAGCCACCCAGGTGTCCCTAGTATTTTACTTTTTTATGGTGTTTTTAATTTGCAAAATTGTAAACTTTTAGTATACTTGTGTTATCAATCTTTTCCTGAGCTATTTCTTCCACTTTTTCATGCTAAGAAAATATTTCCTCATCCTAAACTACATATTAATTTTACTTTTTAGGGTTTAATTTTTACACATCATTTAATATCTGTATGAAAATCATTTTAGGAAGTATGAAGTCCACCTCACATATGTATTTTTATGTAGATAGCCAATATTCCCAATACCATTCGCTGATTAAGCACTCTCTCAGTGCTGTGTGTGGTTTCCCTCACCATATCATTATCAATATTTAAAATAATATCATAGCAATAACTGAAATAATAATCAATTATTATTTCACGTGTGATTGACTGCTTGCACTGTTATCACCCCAGATGATGTCTGATAAACTCAGGTCCAACTCTTTGAAATTATGTGGCCAACTACATCTACACAGTCTTCCTGGTGTATTTTACAGCCATTATGCCCAGTGAGTATGTGTCATCTTTATGCTCATCCAGTGTCTTCTGAGCTGTCAACCTAGAGAAGAGGAATTTCCCATCAGCAGAGCTGCCTCCCAAGACTGATGCCTCCATCCACACCTCCCAGATTCCCAGCTTTCTTTGCAATGAGAGCATAGCCGAGGCTTTGCCAATTAAGTCTAAACTCAACTTTGGCTTTAGAGAAGGCAATATATAGGAGTAGGTGACACAGTTATTTTCACAGCAAAATTAATTTTCAGGAGCACTGCTCTTCAGGATGGGGGTTGTAGTGTCTTAAGTTTCTGGAATTCAGGATCAGGGGCACCAGTAGCCAGGAGTTGCTCTGCACAGTACCATGATATGGTCCATGTGGTTTTCTAGGCCACATGGACTTCAGAGCTCACTCTCTGGCCCTCCTGAAAATTTTTGAGCTACCTATGTACCTTAATAAATTCCTCCTCTGCTTCAACTATAGAGTGAATATGGTGCTTGCAATAAAACAGTTACACACACAATCAAGAGGATTTGGATTAGAGTTGCTTTAGAACCATGATTTAATATGGCAAAATGATATTATTTAGCTTTTCCACCCCAATGAACAGGATATGTCTTTCCATTATTAAAAATTGAAAAATACTTGAATTTCCTATCAAAGTTCTGTTGCTTCTACATAGCAATCTTTTTCAAGGCTCTTTCTAGTTATTTCAAAGGCGTGGCATTTATGTCCCATTTCTTTGGTGAAAAAGGGGTAGGGGAAGACAGTGGAATGCTATCATGAATTAATCCCTTTCTTTCATTATCATTTCTAACTGGTTATAGCTGGTAATATTCCACACTAATTTCTATACATTCATCTTATATACAATATGCCTAATGAATACTTTTTTTTAATTTTTAAAAAAGATTTTATTTATTTATTCATGAGAGACAGAGAGCAAGCGAGAGAGGCAGAGACACAGGCAGAGGGAGAAGCAGGCTCCATGCAGGGAGCCCAACGTGGGACTCGATCCCGGGTCTCCAGGATCAGGCCCTGGGGCTGAAGGCGGTGGTAAACCGCTGAGCCACCCAGGCTGCCCAGAATACTTTTTATTAATTTTAGTATTTACAAACTTAATTCTCTTGCATATTCTATGTTATTTATGTCATCCGAATATAACAAACTTTACCAGGTTTTAGTTATAGATTTTGTTTTAGTTTTAGGTGTTCCTTGAGTACAAAGAACCTCTGGAATAAAGTTAAATATTAATGGGGAGATATTTTAATAAAATGCTGCTAGTCTTTCACTAAAGTAAGACACCGGCTATTCGTCTAAATGAGATGTGTCTCACTGTATTACGGAACTCTCTGTGTGTTCTCATTTCCTAAAGCACGTTCAGCAAAAATGGATGTTTAATTTACGAAGTGCACTTTCAACATCTATTCAGATGAACATCAGACCCACTGCTTTGATGTATTGGTACTTTTCATAACATCAAGTCAATCAGCATTCTTGGGATAAACCTCAGTGGTTTATAGTAAATAACTTCTCCAGTGTTCCATTACAATTTTCACATTGATATTTCAAAGCAGGTGTGGTAGGTAGTTTTCTTACTCTGCGTTGTAGGGATATTTTCTTCTTTTCTTCTGTGATGTACAAAGGAATGACTGCTTTTCATGCTAGTACATTTTCTTTAAATGTTAAAAAACACACACACACACACAAACAGCTGAATAGTTGAATGTCTATCTTGCTAATTAAGAGATTCCAAAGGATTATGTTTAACTCCTGTCCCCCTGCCTCACTCCCCGAAGGAAGCCAAGAAACCTGGCATGTGTGTACTTCTGTATCTCCACCTTCCATCTTGGCTGATAGGAGTTCTAGAGCTATCCTGTTGTTATTGAATCATTACTTACACTGTTTTATTTCTAAACTATCTTTTCAAACTTTTAGTATGCTCAACATGCTACTTTTATATCCCATCTTCCCAATTCTTTAAGCTCTTTATTTTAATTCTGAGCTATATATCTTTAAGTGAGTTCCTCAGGAAAGACATGAAAAGTGTATTTTATGTGACCTCAAATGAATGACAATGCCTTCATACATACATACATACGCTATCTTATCAAATAGAGTTCTGTGGCCACCATATCAGTATCTGGCAATTTGTGGAAGGAAGTCTGAGGCACAAATTATATTCCTTTGTAAGCAATCAGTTTATTCTTCTCCGTTCGGAAGTAGACTTGTGTTTTTCCTTCATTGCTTAAAAATAAAAAAAAAAAAATCACAGGGCTATATCCAGGGCAGAGATTAGTTTTTGTTGTTTATTTTTGTTACTTTATCTCTCTTCCAACATGGAGAGTCTTCATTAACAGTATCTTTGATTATTGCTTTTGTTCCATATATCTGGTTCCAGAAAAATATTTTGTTACAAGTTCATTAATGAATCTTCAGTTTATCTGAGGTAGACGTTTAATGCTATCAAGGGTAGTTTCTCAAATATAATAGAGAAAGATAAGGCTGTTGGGAGAACAATGGGTGTAAAACAGCTTTCTTGTGGTAGGAGGAGACCACTAAATATTTTGCTTCTTGGCTGAGGTACAACGTCTCTGACGTCAGAATACATGGTAGAGGAAAGTGAAATCCACTGTCCTGTGGAAATGTTTTATCTGTGTCCATCAGGCTCTTACTTACCCTGTTTCTGAGGTCTAGCCATGTGTTGGGTGTATCGGAATCATGAGATTCTATGCTACACGTGTAATCCTTCCCAAAGATGTGACCCATCATTAGTATCTTCTTTATCTCCTGTGTTACCGAAGTTTCACAGATTGGGGATGGTGGGATGTTACAGATAAGCTAACAAGCACAGAACTTTTAAGCCAGCCACTACGGTGAGGCATGTTAATGTTAGTGACTTTAGTCGCTAGGTATTGGAACTTTACAAACTTAGGCATTGTGACTGCTACCCTGATGGGGAAGACAATTTCCGGAAATGAAATGTGAAGCAGGAGTCAGGTAAGACAGGCACATAATCATGACAGAAATAGTGGCAGCCTCCCATCACCACGAGAAATGAACATCCATCATCCGTGTCAACAAGAAGTACAGGAGAAGTGAAATACGACAGCTTCGCAGAGCTCTTGACAAAGCAGACTGCTACTGCTTGTGGGAAATTTGTTGTCAGGGGAAGTAGGTACATCTTGATGTTAAAAGTCTGCCTGGGTCTCCAGAGAAGGGAAAGAATTTACATTTGGCCTTTCTCTTTTGAAAATCAAAAGCGTCAAATGAAATAACTTGGGATAAGCTTCAAACCCACAATTCCTACCCAAATAATGGCACAGAAGCCCCAAATGTGAACCCGCTCATAATTTTTTTTTTCTTTAGATTTCAGGGATGCTAGAATGTGTTCATTCCCACGCCAAATTACAGATCCTACAAGGAAGAGGGCTTTGTTTTACCAGTCAAGGAACTTGCTTCATTTCCTATGTTTCGTCAATTTAAAATGATTTGCATCTGCAAACATTGAAGTAGGGCTTATTCTTAGCCTGAGGACCTCTCTCTCTCTGCCTTTCTGTCTCTCTCCCTCTCTCACATACACACATACTCAGGATTGCTCCCCTCACCCTCAAACCTTCAAAACTAAATTCATTCCTTTAATGATGGGGGAAGGTCACTCTGGTAACTACTGGAGAGTTCCAGAATATGTCCACATGCAAAATAAGGCTTGTAAGCCTGACTACTCCGGTTTACAGACATACCTACTACAAACTAAGGTGAACTGCTACTCCAGTAAACACAGGGATGGCTATCAAACTATGCCCGGGAAGCCCAGGACATAGGAAAACCAATTTTTTCATGAAAGAAAAATCCTTCTGGATGGAATATCCATCCTAAAATGGTATCTGTAACCATATCCAGGACATGGTTGTCGGTCACTCAGGCATGTCCCTCTCCTCCATCTTAGGTCTGGAGAATCCAATCTATGCTCTTACCCTAAATCTTTTCCTTATTATTTAAGATGTTGAGAGACCATTTCTCATCTGCCCTTTGAATACTAAGAGCATGCACCCAGTGAAAAACATAAGGCCAGGATGAATTAATCTTGATAGCACAGTGTAGGGGTAAAAAATTCTTTAAAACAAAAGAACTAGAAATATGGAGTTACAGCCTTGGAATAAATATTAAAAAGGAATATTAGAATAAATACATATAATCCAATCTCCTCCTTTAACAGAAAAGGAAATTAAAGCCAAGTGAAGATAAGAGAACTGTTCAAAGGCATATTTGATTAATAGCAAACCACTACAGAACTATAAGAAAATTCATCTGGAATATAACTTCTTTATATCCACTCAAAAAAGGTCCAAGTAATTAAATGCTGGTTTTTTTTATTCACTGACAACTGACACCTTAATAAGTGGACCAGTCAGGAATGTTTACACTTTGGAGGAAAATTCTCAGTGCACCTGTATCAGACAGAGATCCTGCACCAGAAAGGGAGATGTTGACAGGAGAGTCAGCAAAAGTATAGTGAGGAAATGCACAGTTTTTATAAAAATGAAGCTTACTCTCTTCTCAGCCCACTTGTTTACTAGGTAGGTGCGATTTCCTGCTGACCCCCCTTCACTTGGTTTAGTCATGTGGGGTCTTGTTAGCGTATTCCTGACACGCTCCTCCCCTGACCAACAGTTCCTCTTTCAATGTTTTACAACAACTTAATTCATTCCTAATATAATCTAACATTTTTCTCTATCCTCAAACACACCATAAATGGTAACTATAATAACAAGATGCCTATAAATCTATGCATGTACTTGTGAAAAGTGAGCTCCCCCCCCCCACTTCAGGTGAGAGACCCCACGCTCTTTCACAGAGCAATACAGAAGAAACATAAATGAAGAAAACCATGGGTCAAGATACTGCGTCAGGCCCAAGAGAGAAGAATGAACCAAAGCTAAGTCTGGGGATGTTCCCTGTCTTCCCTGATCCCACCAAAAGACCCTGAAGGTCAGGGCCATCTTACAGGGTCCTGCTGGGAAGGGTGCCAGGGGTACTGACTGGGAAACAGGGTTCCAGACTTAGGTCTGATACCAACAAGTCATGGGATCCTGAACCCTTGGCTGCCTAGGTCTCAGTTTCTTAGAATGGCTTTTAAACATGCATCTGGGGATCCCTGGGTGGCGCAGCGGTTTGGCGCCTGCCTTTGGCCCAGGCCAATGATGGGGGAAGGTCACTCTGGGCGCGATCCTGGAGACCCGGGATCGAATCCCACATCAGGCTCCCAGTGCATGGAGCCTGCTTCTCCCTCTGCCTATGTCTCTGCCTCTCTCTCTCTCTCTCTCTCTCTGTGTGACTATCATAAATAAATAAAAAAAAAATTAAACATGCATCTGCGTGTGCATGCACGTGTGTACATGAATCTTATGCTCTGGCAAAAGACAACTCTTCAGCCCAAAATGTGACAAAGGTTGATCTGCTCTGTGAAGCAAAGGTCAAGCAGGGGGCTATGCATCCTTCCCTATCCCTATCCCTGGGCAGGCCCTATGGAACTGCTGTGGTTCTGGTCCACTGGAACTTTTTGTTTCTTATTTTTTTAAAGATTTATTTATTTATTATTTTTTAAAGATTTTATTTATTCATGAGACACACACACACAGAGAGAGAGAGAGAGAATGAGAGAGAGAGAGGCAGAGACACAGGCAGAGGGAGAAGCAGGCTCCATGCAGGGAACCTGATGTGGGACTCAATCCTGGGTCTCCAGGATCAGGCCCTGCGCTGAAGGCAGGTGCTAAACCGCTGAGCCACCCAGGGATCCCTTTTATAAGATTTATTTATTTGTTTCTTTGTTTATTCATTTGAGACAGAGAGAGAGAAAAAAAGAGCGAGCACAGTAGGGGAGGGAGAAAGTCCCAAGCTGACTCCATGCTGAGCGCAAGGCTGGCATGGGGCTCCAACTGACAATCCTGAGATCATGACCAGGGTTGAAACGAGTCAGACACCTAGCCGACTACACCACCCAGGGACCCCTGGAATTGACTTTTAAAAGAAATGGCATTCATTTCCCAAGTCATCTCTAAACCAGACTAAGTACGTAATTGAGGGATCTCCAAAAGCTGGAATGCCAAAACGAAAATATCACAGACTATGACAAAGGTACTGCAATAGGGACAGTTACAAGGATGCCACACTCCACTGTCAGCAACCCATGTGAAGACTGTAACAGGCCTGTGTTCTAATTCGCTTTGTATTTACACACCATGGTGTTCTATTATTTTAACATTATGAATTCAGATCGGTTGTGATACCTTAGTAGTTCCTGAAAACTGGGCAGCCCTGGTGGCGCAGGGGTTTGGCGCCGCCTGCAGCCTAGGGTGTGATCCTGGAGACCCAGGATCGAGTCCCACATCGGGCTCCCTGCATGGAGCCTGCTTTTCTTTCTGCTTGTGTCTCTACCTCTCTCTCTCTCTCTCTCTCTGTGTGTGTGTGTCTATGAATAAATAAATAAAATCTTAAAAAAAAAACAGTTCCTGAAAACCTCACACTGGTGTGGACTTTAGAATACTGCAAATATAGTCAAGTTTAAGCCATCATAGGAGGTGATACAGGCAAGTTCTATTCCTTACATTTTAGATATAAGGACGTTGAGAATAGAGAATGATTTGCCCAAGGGAGCAAAATGCTGATACATAGTAGAGATGAGCTAAAATCCTGATCTTAAACCTGAGGTCTAGGGTTTATTACATACATCATCTAATACTTATTTCATCAATTGTTAAAGATCTCAAAATTAAAAGGGTTCAGGCAGGAGGATCAAGGTCACATAGCAGCTGGAGGTTTCTACACTAGAGGCTAAGTCCCCAATGTCTGGGAAAGTAGGGACACAGTGTGGAGTGTCAATAGCTCTGCAGCTTTGTGCTATGTGGTTCCTCCTTCACTTACTTCACTAACTTTACTAGGTCACCATGATGTCACTGGGTACAAAGTTCCTGGAAGTTCAATAGAACTAGCTATTGTTTCACCTAGTGAGAACACACTTGAGATGTACTTGGATATGCATCAAGTTACTTTGGGGCCTACACCACACATTCTTGATGCTCGTGAGATGTCATTTGCAGCAAGCATTACACAGTATTTCCTGTGGACACAATCTGACTTGAGGGCCTCAACAACAGCTCCAGTAAACAGAAAGTAATGGCCTGACCCCGTAAATACAAGACAACAGAAGGTGAGCACTTACTTTTTAGAAAACCCTCCCAGACTGGGCTGAGAAACTAATCGGAGTTGATCACAAAGACTGATGCGTAATGTTATTCACCACGACATTACTTCTAAGAACAAGGAACAGGAAAAGAGTCAAAATATTCACTAGGGGAAGGCAACGATAGCATATTCAAGAAATGAAGTATTTTATACTTTTTAAAACCAAGTGTTTGAAGAAAAAAAGTTATTTAATGATACGTAAAAATCTCAACCGAAGAAAAGTGATCTAGATACAAAGTTGTATCTATGATCCCACAGATCACATACATGTAGAGACAAAATATATGTATATATAAAAATTTATATTTTATGCACAATTGATGTATACATAAGTGTCACAGATGTACGTATATACAATAAACATATTTAGACAAATTCCCAAATACTAAGTGGTTGGCTCTGAGTGGTGGATAAGAACACAGATGATTTTCATATTCTTCTTTATACTTTCTTGTATTTTCCAAATTTCCTACAATAAACACGCACAGCTTTTGGAAACAGAAAAAAGAAAGGTTTCTGAAGACACTTAAAAAATGTAAAATATTTCTTTTTTAATTTTTATTTTATTTATTTTTTTATATTTCTTTTTTTCAAAGCAAAAATCATCTCTTTTCCTTAAAACTGTCTGACTTTGCTTGTACGTGTGCTCTTCTAAATTTTTTCCACCTCTCTCTTCCTGCGTGTAGGGATACCAAATCTGCTATCAACTCCAATGCATGAGTGTTGACTGGCTCTCCTTCCCCACCGCTGAAGCCTCTAAACTGGTGATGGTTGCCACAGTATACGCACACCTTAACATTTCGTGACAAGCTCTGTAATTACCCACTGTTACCCCTAAGATAGAAGTGTACAGCTTGAAAAGCCTGCAATTTGCATGGCTTTCTGGAGAAGTACTCACCCATTGATGTAATAAATACAAAAAAAAATCTGCATTAAAGCATCATTAAAGCTGAAATTGTAATTATACCAGAGTCAGGAAGTTCAAAGACAGAGATGGCATTACTGTGCATATTTAAGAAAATGCTCTTTAGCATAGGTACTTGAATTTAAAATATAGACTTAGAAACTTCCCTTACTTGAGGTTGCCAACTAGGTGCAGGCCACTAGGTTACAGTGAGCACCTAGCCTTCTAAACAAGGGTGCTGGCACTGAATGCAGGCAGCTGGTGGATCCCGTACTAATGGGACCCCTGCCTCACATTCCTCCATCTCTACGGAACCGTCTGTGATACAAATCCAGACACTCTCCCCAGCTAACGGGCTGAAGAAGACAGTCTACACATACACACAGCTAGGGATTTCTAACTTAAGGTCGGAGATAATTTGGGGTTATGCTGGTGACAAGGTGCCAGAAGCACCGTAGTACAAGAAAAATCAAAGTCACTGTGATAATCACCAAAGCTGTGTTCAGTCTGAGACCATCAAGCTCTGAAAATCTTGAGGGTGAGGAGAGCAGGGAGTCAAGCAAGGATTTTAAATACACCTTTTTTAGCTTTTTATGTTCTAGGTGATTATTTACTTACCATCTGTATTAACATAAAAGCCACCCGAAACATAAGCCAATCTCTTCTTTTTCAAAAAAGAATCTTTTTAGCCAATATGAATATATAAACTTCTAGACATTTGAAGACCGAATGACACATATTGTTTATCTATTTTCTAACAGTAAAATATGTAATTATCACACCGTGCGAGATTTAAGT
The DNA here is from genome assembly GCF_018345385.1 of Vulpes lagopus. Taxonomy (NCBI): domain Eukaryota; kingdom Metazoa; phylum Chordata; class Mammalia; order Carnivora; family Canidae; genus Vulpes; species Vulpes lagopus. The sequence goes on along the minus strand of NC_054831.1, from coordinate 101,968,726 downwards.
CCTAAAATGTCTAACCCAAAAGTTAACAGTCAATAAGCCATTATTTTCATTTCTAATTGTTTTATAAAATATGAAATTTAAAAAGATTTTTCTACCTCACTAACTTTCAAAGAAACCAGGCTATTTTGAGACTGTTGTTTCTCAAGAATCCTCTCCCTTCTCAAATTTGCAAAAATCTCTTTTTCTCATAGCGAAAATAACTTCATGAATTTCCAATGTCTATTTTCCACAGTTCAGATTTCCTTAATTTTGGTGAAACACTGCCTTGTTTGACTGCTCTGTGGATTCAGGAGATGGGACAGCACCTTAGCATCCAAACCACCAAACAGTTATGAAAGGCAGGAGCTCCCTCTCAGCTTTTAACAATGATTGCAACAGATCACATTATGGACAAGGTAAGTGAAAGATTTGTTAAAGCTACTTTCAAATTAAAGTTACTAAGATAATGCACTAAAATCTGCGGGGCTTTCTAAGTAATAAGATATTTCAGAGGACTTTCTCTTTGGGGGAAACAAATGTTGCCATAGACCCCAGAGAGTACGCTGCATTTTTGGTCATGAGGGTAAAATGAAGCTCTGTGCATTTCTTTATGAACAGTTATTTATTCTTTGAATAAATATTTGTTAAGTGCCTGGTGGAGACTTAGGACTTGCTATTAAAACTTAACCACTCCCTCTTTCTGGGCTCTCTGTCTCCTCCTGAATTCTGAGATACTACATTCTCCGCTTTCCCTCCTGCCTCTCTGGTTGCTGCCTCCCAGTTCCCTGCTGGCGACTTGGCCTCTCAGGACGTCTAAATGTTGGCATTATAGACTCAGCACCCCCACTCAGCCAGGTTCGGTCTTCTTTTCAGTCCACAACACTTTCCCTCACTGATTTCATTCCCTCCCAAGGTTTTAAACACCATTAATTAATGAATGAATGTCTTCCAAACTAGTATCACTGGCACTGACTCAACCTCTGAGTTTCAGATCCATAAAACAATTGTTTCTTTAGGTCACTGAACTGTATCATGGACTTTTAAAACCTATTATGCAGCAAAGTGAACTCTTCAGCATTACCTCAGATCTGCTCTTTTTGCCCCATCTCGAGAAATGCCCTTCCATCCATCGATTTCCTCAGCAAGACACCTGCACACCATCTTTGATCAATTCTCTCTCATCCCACATCTAACATACCACTAAATACTGTCAATTTTAACTTCGAAAATAGGCAATTAAGATCCAACTAGTACTTTAGCAACTTAACCGAGCCGAAGAAAATTCAGTTAATGCATAATCTAAAAAAAGTTATAAAATTTCAATTTAAAAAATGAAGAGCCGTCCCCAATGGATGACAGAGTCAAACCTTCCTGAGGAGTTGCCATCTTCTATAAACAACATAAAAAAAAAAAACTATTATCACTTTTTGTTAATACAGGGGAGATTTAAAATAAATTTAAAAGGCAGCTTCCCCAAAGCTTCCATTTATAACTGAAGGAGAGAATAAAAAGTTAAATCAAAGGCCATTCAGATTAAAGTCTACATTTAGAGTTTCAGGATACATGAAAGATGTTAATTGTTAAATTAATATTAGGAAAAGATTACATATACACATTAGAGTCTTCTCAAAGGACTAAAAATGACAAATTGAAGTCACAAGGCAGATGATCTGCATGAAGGAATTAAGTTCTAATGATGCTGGTATATACCCCCGATGAGTGATTCAACACAAAGCAATATCCAACACTAGGAAAATACACTGACTGACGTCAGTCCACCTGATTTTATCATACTTTTCCTTAAGCAGGAAGGGAAGTATGTGTCATTACTCAAGCCAACAATTGGCAATTACACAAGGGCTAAGAATTAAAATATAGAACTCTGAATGTAGCATGGAATAAGAAGGGTAGTATTCTCTATAATTCAGAGAACCTGATTTAGGAAATACCTGATGTCATCGAATAGATGCATTGTGAAATTATACAGCGTGGACAAACACACTAGATTAGGAAATCTGGTCTTGGGCCCTTTGAAGATTTTAATCAAACCAGATGATTCCAGGGTGATGTTTTACTTGACCAAGTTTATCCACATGATTTGCTGATCTTAAGCTCCATAAAATGAAATTCTGAGGACATCAGAAGCTCCAGACTGAACACAAAGTTTTACAAGTTTAAGTTGGTATAACTGAGATCTGCTTATAACTATGAAAAAAAAGACCACAGGTGACCGTATCAGAGATTCCTCGAGAAAAAAAAGTCTCTATCATTTTAAAGAAAGACTGGTTATACAAGGCATCATAGAACAACTTCCATTAGGGGTCACAATCAATTTGTCATGGCCCTGTGGGGACATGATCTTGCTCTGGGCTATTCCCCAAATATAAAGAAGCAGGGGAACCATTTGTCTCCTACCATCATGTCTATAAGGCTGAAGGATATGAATGCCGAATGAAAATTTTTGCTAAAGATCTACAAAGCCAATTTAACCAATTTGGCAAATATCATTTCAGGTATGAAAAATCTGCTGAAGGCTTTTGAATGACAGTTATAAAATAAATGAAAAAGACGTACTATCACACTCAGGGCTATGTCTCTAGTCTCACTTTATCTCATTTTTCACTGATACCCAAAGGTCACTAATCTCTAAGTTGTTCCCACCAGTAAGCTAAAACTCACAAGAAACAGCTTTCCCTCCGTGTGCAACATACAAACCTGGTACCACGAACACTGGAGAAGAAACACATAAGCATGTTCAGAAAAGCTCCTGTTGCTCAAAACCTCACTCACTGCTTGGGAAAACCATCACCCTATACAACAGATGAAGAGTATGAGAAGGTAAGGAAACATGTGACTGATACTGAACTTATCAAGCATGAAGAGAGCAGGAGAAAACAGTGAGGTCGGAGCAGACCATTCTTAGAGCAAGATCAGCCTTGTTAGAAAAAATGAAACTATAGCAACTAGACACAAGGACAACAAAAGTGAAAGAAATCAGAAGGAAATAGACTAGACCACAAAAAAAAGTAAAAGTAAGAAAACAAAAAAAACCTCACATTACTCAGAAAGCACCATTAAAAAAATTCAAATGGCAAATCAGAAATGAGTATCAGTGACATGACACAAGATTAATAAAACATATACATTAAAAGTACCAAGATATTCACCTCACACTTTAGAATGGCTATTGTCAAAAGAGGTCCTGAGTAGTGGTGAGGATGTGGAAAAAAGGGAACCCCTGTGCACTGCTGGTAGGAATGTAAATTGGTGCAGCCATTATGGAGAACAGGATGGAGGTTCCTCAAAAAAATAATATTAGAAATAGCATATGATCCAGCAATTCCACTCCTGGGTGTATATTTGAAGGAAACAAAGCCACCCTCTCAAGAAGATGTACGCAGCCCATATTCACTGCAGCATTATTTATAATAGCTAAAACACAGAAATGCCCTAAGTAACCATCAAGAGACAAATGTATAAAGAAAATGTATAAAGAAAAAGACAAATGTATAAAGAAAGTGTATGTGAATACCAATCAGCCATAAAAGGAGAAGGAAATTCTGCATGTGCAACACGGATGGGTCACGAGGAGATTATACTAAGTGAAATAAGGCAAACAGAGAAATACAAAATGACCATCTTCCAACCATAAGATAAGTTCTGGAATGTAATGTGAACTAAAGTCACTTTGCTGTACAATACTGTATTGTATATTTAAAGGTGCCAAAAGAGTAAATCCTAAAAGTTCTCATCACAGGGGGGGAAAAAAAAACGTGTCACCTACATGAGATGATAGATGTTCACTAAAGTTATCTCCCAATATATATAAAAATATCAAACCACTATGTCGTACATTTTAAACTAATCCATGTCAATCATATCTCAGTAAAATTGGAAAAAAATTATTATGATATTGTGTTTGGCTTATATTATCGATCGGACCTAAAACTCTACACCATGAGCACCGGCAAGGGTGCACTTACTATAGAAAGTCTCAACATAATGCGTTGCAATCCCACGTATACGCATACAGACGCGCACAAGCACACACAAGTACAGGAAAAAAGGACAAGAAATACAATAAAATGTGAGCAGGGGTTGTCTCTGAGTAGTGGGTTTGGAGGAGATTCCTATTTTTCATGTCATTTTTCCTATATTCTACATACTTAATCAGTTTTCACTGTTATAATATCACATTTTATTTTTTAACCATACCAGGTTGCAGGATCAGAGTCACAGAGATGCGGCCTATAAAATTTATGAGATTTACCATTTCTTTAAAATGGCACAGAGTCACGTGGGATGCTGGCGAGCCGATTAAGGACTTGGTTGGCACCCACGACGCAAATTTCAGGTTTTACTAAGATCCCTTATTGCCCGGCTACACACCTTCCACGCTTGGGGTTCCCACTTGTGCACGGTGTGGTGGCACGAAGCTGCTCGCCAACCTGGGGGATGCTCTCAGGGGCACGGCTGGCACCCCGGCACGCTCGCTCCCCCCTTCTATCCCAGACTATCTTCTCTGACCTCTGCTCCACGGTGTGTCTTTCCTTGCCCGTCTCTATCTCATTGCCGGGCTGCTAACCCCCAGCTCTTTGCATCAGCAACGCATGTCCGCAAAAACCACCGCCCGTGCCCCCATCGGCTCCAGTGTCACGTGTGATGAATGAGAACCCCTGCAGCGCAGATGCACGCGGGGCACATGGTAAGTGGGGACGCCGGTTCCCACATGGGGCTCAAAAAGAGGCTCCTGGAACGAGGCCCAGAGAAGAAGGACCTCACAGTTTTCTGAACTAAGAAAACCTGTGCTGCAAAAAAATCCACGGTATCTCATGGTTTCTCCCGTAATGTGTGAACTGGGTTGGGTTCTTTAGGCCCACGGCCCCCGGGCCCCCAGGAGGTGGGGAGGAAGGGGGGTGACAGGCGGTGCACCACCGTGTGTGCTCCTTCACAAGAGTGGGAAATGAGCTGTTGGCTGGGCTGCCCCACTCCCAGGTGCCCAGCCCGACACTGTTCTGCAGGTTTTGAGTTTCTACTTGGAAGAGCAGCTCTGCAGCTCTCGGATTATTTCCGTCTCCAGGGGCCTCCTCTAGTTGAGTTAGAGCTTTGAAGAGGGGCTTGGTGAACAGGGCGGGGGCAAAAATGGTGGTGACTCATCCTTCCAAAATGAGGCACCTTTACTACTATAAAGTAATTTATGAAACTTTCCCCAACAACATACTAATCTAACCTTAGGGATATTTCCTGCCTTTAATAATGCCTGGCATTGCCCAATGGGAACGTGAGACGCCTTTTCATCTTTCCTTCCCGAAACATTCTTACAAATGAATTGGAACAGTCACCTGCAAACTCCCAGTAAAAACAACTTTTGAAGACACAAGAGGTTAGGTATTTCGGAAGGGGGCAACATTTGCTCTTAGGACTTAAAAAGCCTGGAGTCACTACCCAATCAGATAAGCCTTTTCAAAGGAAAAATGTGCTCTGGCTGAGGGTAGAGAAGTTAGAGATCTGAAGCCTGGGAATGACTGGCTGTGCTCTGCTGGATGGTCAGGATGAGATAGGGATCTGTTCCTACACTGGCACTGCATCTGAATCTGTTCACAACCTACAGGAGCTTCGAGTCTCCTAGTCTCCACATAAGAGCCCAGCCCAACTAACACTCTGATTGTGGTCTTAATGATATCCTAAGCAGAAACACCAGGTGAGGGTTCCTAGGGAGCTAGTAACTTGTGCTTTTCCATCTTTCTTTGATTTTGGCCTTAGGATACCTGGAGAAGCCCCTGAGTTCAAGTCAAGGGTACCCAGACTTATGCCCTTTAGAGCCTAAAATGTAAAAAACTGGGTATTGTTTTTAGCCCCTGTATCTTTGGTAATTTATTACACAACAGAAAACTAAGGTGGGTATTTTGTTGCTGTTGTTGTTTTCTTTATGGATTTATTTTTAGAGCCTTATTTTATTATAAAACCACTATATGCTAATTTCCCTACCTTCCTATTCCCCAAAGATAAACAATGCTAAGCTTCTCCTTCCAAAATTTTCCTATGAATATGCATGATATGCAAAGTGTGCTTAAACGTATATATGCAGTCTAAAAAACACACACAATATGCACAATGTATTTTTTCACTTAATTGTCTATCTTGGGCATCAATTTAATAACAAAACATGAAAGTCTATCTCACTCTTTGTAACAACCCCATGCAGTGCTGGATTGTAGGTCTGAATCATTTTCTATGAAACTGAAACTGGTTCCCTACTGAAGGACACATTAAATGATAAAGAGGTAACAACTTAACTTTCCATTTGCTATTTACAAGTAGCTAGACTTGTTATTTTCGGCTATTTTGTGAGAATCTCAGTAGATCAATTCCTAGAGATGAATTTGCTGGGCCAAAGGGCAAAGGCAGTTGAAATGTAACCAACAGTGCAAACCAACCCAAATGGATGCATCAGTTCGCGTTGACACCTACGTCATGTGGCAAGGCCTGCTTCTGCACAACCTTGTGGTCATTGGGTTCTGTCAATGTTATAAAATTTTTGACAATGTGCTAGGTGAATGATACTCCATTATTCTGGCTTACATTTCTCTTATGACTGAGGTGAATCATGATCTCATATTTTTGGGGGGGACGGTTTGACTTTTTTTCTAGGATATGCCCTTTACATCTTCTGCCCATTTTTTTCCTGGTACACTGACCATTTTCATGTCAATTTAAACAAGCTCTATGTGTAAGGCAATCAGATATTTATTATGGGCTTAAAAATATTTCTCACACTTTATTTTCTTTGGGTTTTCTTTACTACAGAGAAATTTTCATGTTAGAAGAGATACACCAGTCTTTTCCTTTGGGGCTTCTGGATTAAATTTCATGCTTAGAATCTTCCTGGAACTAGGAGCCTGTGATTTTCTACCTTTCTTTTTTTTAATGGGGCTCTTATTCACTATTCTTTTTGGAGTCCCTGGCTCTCAACAAACACTATTTTATTTGTAGAGATAAGCTCCAGAACACTATGCCAGTATCTCTTTTTCCTTGGAGCACTATTTACACATCTACACAAATAAATTCACGTTCTCATCTCCACAATGCATTTGATAGGTATTAATTCATGTGTCCGCGATGAGTGGCCTGATTCACATAATCCCAGCCTAAAAAAAAAAAACAATAGAAAGTCTAATTTTATCTTTTGGGTCAGAAAGTGCTGAGAGGTGGTAGTTTTTCTCTCTCTTGTTTTTCATAAAGACATTTAGGGATTCTCACCTGGCATCCTGTGTATCAAACACATGACACAGAGGACAGCAATGGGAAGCAAGAGGTGATGAGGCATGGAGAGAAGGTAGGCATTCACCTCACCGAGACATGAGGACTGGACTTTATTTAATTTTCATCTTCTCCTTCATTATATGTAATTAGGAAACTATGAGACTACAATAAATGCCATTTCTCACAAAAAGGTCTGAGAGTCCTATAGGTTCTGAGCAAATAAAAACCTGCTGGGTCTAACAGCCTAAAGGAAACAGAACCCGAAAGACAGGCTTCTCTCAGCCCACTCCTCTGATTAAACACTAAAAATATGTTTGGAGAGAAAAGAATTCAAGTCTACGTAGAATGAAAGAAAAATAATTAAGAGGATCATTAAAGTCTTCGCTACATTTTCTCTATTCTCAATATTAGCACTGAAGAAAACCACAGCAATAAAAGCCTAATCAACAGGCACATAAATGAGGGTACAACGACTACAGAGCACTACAAAGAGAAGTAGGATTAAAGTTTTTAATCACTGATGAATTACATGTAGGAAATAAAATTCATGATACACTTAGCACTTGTATATACTGTTGAGTGCTTTGCAAGGTGAATGTAAACGTACAATTCCAGGGGCGACTGGGTAGCTCCACTGGTTGAGTATCCAAGTCTTGATGTCAGCTCAGGTCAAGATCTCAGGGTCATGAGACTGAGCCCCATGTCATACCCTGCACTGGGCATTTAGTCTGATTGAGATTCTCTCTCTCCCTCTCTCTCTTTCTCTAACCCCATCCTTGCACGTGCATGTGCACACTCTCTCTAAAATAAAGTAAAATAAAATACTGCAACTCTTAAAAAAAAAAAAGATAAAAAAAAGATAGAACTCCAGTCCCCAAATAAGTATTTGGCCTTGCTTGCCCCTATATGTCACCTTTTACTGTTCTGATGATAATGTAATACAAATCTCCACAGTATAAATGGTATTAATAGAAACAGCCAGGTGCCCATCCATCAGCTGTGGAAATCCAGTGGCTCACCCCTCTCCCCAGTGGTATCTCCCTCACACCTTCTCAGAGGTAACTACTGCCATGAAATTGGTCTTTAAAATTATCATGTTTTCCTTCAGACTCTTATGAGAAATGTATATACATATTTATGGGCACACTCATGTATCCCTAAACAAAATATTCTTTGGAGCCTCATGCTAACCTTACATGAATGGTTTCAGTAACCTTCTTTTGCAACCTGGCTTTTGCTTACAACACTCTCACTGAGTTGCATCCGTGTGGATACATGTGCGCTAGTACATTTGTGTTCTATGCTCTGTGGCTATGCCACAACTCATTTACCCCTTTTTCAATCGATAGCTACTGAGGTGACTTCAGATGTTTAGCTATTACAATGCTGCTATGAACATTCTAGAACATGCCTTCTTGTGTATATGTGCATGAATTTCTCTGAAATTCTACTTGAGAGCGCCATTTCTGGGCTTCGGCAGTCTTGCTGTACTATCACAATTTTATCAATTAGTGCTTTTTACCTTTTTTACTTTGCCATCTTTTATTTATTACTAAAGAGAAAATAAGATTTCATTCCAGAGGGGCAACTACCACTCTCGCTCCTTTCTTCTCCCCAAATGTGTTACAGGTAACTCCCACTCAACTTGAAAGCCAACAGCTGAGCAAAAGGATTGCCTTCAGAGAAAGAGTCACAGCCCTACTTTTAAATAGGAAATGAGTATCATTGGAAAGCCCATCAGGATTAGAGTTTCCACCAGAGTCAATGACTTAGGGCTTACTCACTCATCCTTCCCACTCATCATCCTTCACAATCCTCAAGACAGCTCCCTAAAACATAGATCCTCCTCCAAATCCTGGAGAGACAATCAAAATAAAAATTCCTCATGCTCTCTTAATTTTCATCTCTCTTTCCACCTTCATATTCTCTTACAATCCACCACCCACCCACCCAAGGCACACTAGTAATTCCTCTTTTCTCACCCTATTTCTACCAGCCCAAGGCAAGTCTTGCCTGGGTTTCACCATCCTGATTAAGTGGCTCCTTTGAACTCTCTCATGTTTTCCTGGTTGGAATGAACCCTTCTCTCTTCCTTGCATCATCATGGACATAACTTAAAAACAAACAAACAAAGAAAACCCCCCAACATACAAAGCAATCTTCAGTACAGTTTTTCTAATACAGCTGTACCTTCCTTATAATTAGTACTTGAGGCCTAGGGCTCATATTTAAATCCACTGTCCCTATAAGGATTGTAGATGTAATAAGTAAGTTATATATGCCACTGCCAGGCAAAACTTGAGATAAACTCTTGCACACATACTAGAGAAGACACATTCTAGTGTGCTCATAGCAGCATTATTTGTAATGTAAGTAATGGGTAAGTTCAACTTTAGGAGAATAAATGCTAAATGGTTCTGATGGAGGTTAAGACATGTGGCCTCAAAATACAGCATCCTGACCAACAGTATTTTAAGGTGAAGAAATAGGAGAAATGGCATGTGCAGAAAGGGTCTTTGGATCTGCGCCTAACGCACATCATCAAGTCCCCAAGTAAGAGGTGTCCTCCCTGAACTTGGAGGAAGGAGCATCCTTATTTCTGAGAACAAGGGACACAGAAGGCTGTGATTGTAGAGCCTTTGCTCAATTTGCCCCAGTTTACTAGAGTTAGCCTGTTTCTGTCCTGTCCTGTCTTTGCACAACTTTTCACTCTTCATCAAACCTAGCATTAATGCACTCAGGCTAACCATTTCCTTGGGTCTTCATTTTCTTATGAAGGCTCCTGTGACACAGAAATCTTCTTTTAAATCAATGTGTTTGCTCTTCTCTTGTTAATCTGTCTTTGGTTATGAGGGTTCCCAGTTGAGAACTTAGAAGGGTAGGGAAAAAGACAGATTTCCTCTCCCAGAGTTCTTAACACTGATCCTCTTCATGTGAACAAATACATCTGTACTCCCCAAAGATTATCCCAACATGGAAACATGTCTTGCATCATCCACAAATTCAGAAATGGAGAAGTAAATAACCAAAAAAAGGATTCCATCTACAAAGAAATTCTCAATTTCAGAGTTCAAATACTCTGAAAGAGAGGATGAGGTTTGGGCTAACTTATCAGAAAGAACAACATACTGATAAAACCACAGGAAAACCAAGATAGAAATTGAAATTTCAGAAGGCCTGAAGTATTTTAAGAACCAGCAAAAAGAAGTAAAACACAACTCAAGAAAGGGTAAGTAATTACCTGCATGAGCAGAGAGAGGTGAGTGTGGTCGAGGCAATGCTGGTGACTGTCCATTACCTATCAAGCTTTTCCGGTTGCTTGTTCGGCAACTGTCAAAAGGAAAGACAAAATCAAAGTTTTAAAAAGCAAATATAACATCAGTAATGTCCAGGTACATTCAACATACACATACACTAGAGGTTGAGCAACCTATCTGCTCACGCTGTTGCTTAAATTTTTGCAAGTTAATAGGCACTCACTAATGTTGGAGGGGTGGCTGCCTCTTGAATATTAGAAAATATAATGTATTCATTTACCATATCATCAATATTCCTCACCACCAGTGAAGTTATAATCAAATGCCTTCTTTCCACTCCTGACTGCAAATAGGTGACATGCTATACACCCAAGTGATAAATTAAAGATTCAAATCAGCAAACCACAGGTAGCATCTCTGTTGACACGAAATCTCTAATACAAAATTACATGCAATGAAGCGCAATGCCATTCATCTTACAATGATGCACTAATTAAAAATCTAATTATTTAGGCAAATTTCCTATTTGTGCCTTTTGTCAATAGAACAGCCGATGCCTAAGATGCATTTCACTACAGATTCATTTTTCATCTTGTATACTCCATTTAAATTCCTCATTAAGGTAAATATTTTGGAATCATAAAAACAGATTCCAGTTAGTATTAAAATAATAGCAAAAGCCCTTTGCCAGAGGCACACTACTTACACTGTTTTTATCCTGGGTGTCTACTCAACAGAAACAAACTGCTATATATGGGCATTGGGCAACTATGTTTTCCTGTTTCTGCCAGGACAAAGTTATAAAATGTCTATTTGGATTTTAAAGTAACTCTTACAAGCAGCAAAGAATAAGATAAATGCAAAACTGGTTGATGATAAGGCGAATATTATCTCCCTTTCATCTACTTTTCCTTCGGAGGAAGAGGCAAGATGAAAGAAGAATAAGGGTCCTCATTTCATGTGGTCCCCCAAATTTAGCTAGATAACTTTCAAACCATCATGAACACCTATGAATCCACCTTGAGATGTAAAGAAAGAACAGTTGGGGAGCTGCAGATAGAAAAGTGCTTGCTTCTTGCAAGAGAGGTGCGGACTCCAGGAACAAAGGTCTCACAGGGCAAATAGCTCACACGGAGGCTGGCCACCTGGCAAGGGTCGGGACATCCCCACCCAGGCACAGACACCTGAGAATCAGGGCAGCAGGCCCCTCCCCCATAGGAACTGCTGGAAGTTTAAACTTGGGAACAGCAAGTTTACTAACCAAGCAGCACTGGAAAGCTCCAGGACTGAAGGAAAATAGTATATAGAACTTGAAGTTTTGTTCTTGTGATTCGTTTATCTTTCAAGCTAAAAATTTCCAATTTTCTTTCTTTTTTCCTGTCTTAACTACAATATTGTATCAATTACTCTTTTCTAAGTTTTTTCCTTCTTTCGTATTTTTACAATTACGTGTCATAGATATATTCTTCATTTTTTGGCTTCCTTTCAATGTATTGCATTTAATTTTTGTTGATATGTAAGTTTTGGGGTTTGTTTTGTTTTCTAATTTTTAAATTTAGTACATTCTAACACGCAGACCAAAATACACTCAGTACCAAGTGGAGCGCTGGGTTGGTCCACTCTCTGAGATTATATTCTCTCCTCCTTCCCATTCCGCACCCCCGCCTCTTTTTTCTTTTTGTTTTTGTTGTTTACTGTTGTTTCTCTATATAAACTTTGCTTTTTTTTAATGTAAATTTGGAATTTAGCACCAAATATATGGACCAAAATACACTCAGAACCAAGAGGATCACCATCGTGGTCCACTCTGTGAGACTATATTCTCTCTGCCCTGCCATTTCCTTCCACCACCCCCCTTTTAAAATTTTTACTACTTTTTTTTTTTTGTAAATTTGTTTTTCACCTTAGTTGTCTCTTTTTAAATTTATTTTCTGGTCCCTGACCTCTTCAGAATTGTCTGGAGTGTATTTTGCTTGGGTCGTGATTGATACTTTTGACTCTGCTCACTCATGACAGCCATTCTGCACTGGACAAAATGACTAGAAGGAAGAATTTGCCACAAAAGAAAGAACCAGAAGTAATATTCTCTGCCACAGATCTAATGGATATGGATTTAAGTAAAATGTTGGAGATAGAATTCAGAATTACAATTATAAAATTACCAGTGGCTCTTGAAAAAAGGATAAAAGATGCTGGAGATTCTCTTAGTGCAGAAATGAGATCTAATGAAGCTGAAATTAAAAATACTTTAACTGAGATGCAGTCTAACCTGGGTGCTCTAAGAGCTAGGGTAAATGAGGCAGAAGAGTGAGTGACATAAAATACCAGTTGATGAAAAGAAAGGAAGCTGAGGAAGAGAGAAAAACAACTAAGAGTGCACAAGGAGAGACTCTGAGAATTAAGTGATAGTTTAAGAAAGAATAGCAACTGCCTTATTGGGATAAGGGCTTGAAAAGAGAGAGAGGACCAGAAAATATGTTTGAACAAATCATAGCCAAGAACTTCCCCTAATCTGGGGAAGCAAACAGGCATTCATATCCAAGAGATAGAGAAGATCCCCCCTAAAATAATTTAATTTTCCTTCAGTGCAGATTGGCACTTCATTCCCTATTAGCAGTACAGTAGTGAGAAAAAGAGGAATAAAAGCCACCAGGCTACCTCATCGAATTCACCTATAATTAGGTTCAGGGCACTGTGATTATGTCCTCTTACACTCGGGCCACCCTCAACCACCATTTAAAATTTATTGTGATGTCTTCTTTAATTCAGAATGTACATGTTATAACAGTCTCTTCAAAGAGAAGTTTTCACCTGATTTCTAAATTAGGTATTGTGGACATATTTGAGAGTTTGCATAGAATATTTTAAAGGATATTCAAGTTATACATTTCAAATCTGAATTCAATTTCTTTCAGCAATATTGACTTGGGAACCAATCCTCTTCTTTAAAGGTTTGCTGCTTATTATCATTTGTCAACATTCCCAGATTTATAACTTCTTAAGGTCAGGCTGCATCATTTTATTTTCTTTATTGGAACAATCAACATCCCTTGCCATTATCTGTGAGTTTAATTAACAGCATGTTTACTCAGCCTTAAAAAAATTGCTGATTAAGAACAGGCCCTTGATACTTAATTATAAAAGGTGAATTGATATTATCAACTCATCTATCAAGAACTATATTTGGCCTAGTAAATTCATAATCATTAAATCAGACAGTATGATTGTTTTGAAAAAATACTGTGTAATTTATTTAGTGTTAATTCAAATTAATGTCTTCTTTCATTTCAATACAGGAATATTAAACGTATCAACTTGCTAATGTTAATAAAAGAAATTACATATGACAGATTTATATCCTGAAAATCTCAGCAAAGTTTTTGGTTAATATGAGGAAATTAACTGAAACACGAGTTAACTACTAGAAAAGTGGCTATTATTTTTTACATTAGTATTTGATCTAAATCACTTATGAAGATTTTCTCTTGGCATTCATTAGTGTTTACATATATAAATTCAATTTTCAGTAAAAATTGTAAATTAGGGCAGCCCGGGTGGCTCAGTGGTTTAGTGCTGCCTTCAGCCCAGGGTGTGATCCTAGAGACCCAGGATCAAGTTCCGCACTGGGCTCCCTGCATGGAGCCTGCTTCTCCCTCTGCCTGTGTCTCTGCCTCTCTTTCTCTCCTTCTCTGTGTCTCTCACGAATGAATGAATGAATGAATGAATGAATGAATGAATGAATAAATTTTAAAAATGTAAATTAACAAAAATAGTAACCTAATGAATATCTTTAATAGGGATACTGGGGAAATATGTGGACTTAAAATACAGAAAATAGTATTTCCTGAAGAAAACGTTAAAAAACTGAATTTCCCTAACAAGCATATAGAATGACTATGGCACTATTACTATGAGTAAAATAAACAGACAATGATTTAAATTTGAAACAAAGAAAAACAAAAGGAAAATTTTAAATTATGTGAGTTATTTAAAGCCTACCAAGAAATGGTAGGAAAGTTCTGATTTTAGGGCAGCCTGGGTGGCTCAGCGGTTTAGCGCCTGCCTTCAGCCCACGGTGTGATCCTGGAGACCCGGGATCGAGTCCCGCATCGGGCTCCCGGCATGGAGCCTGCTTCTCCCTCTGCCTGTGTCTCTGCCTCTCTCTCTCTCTCTCTCTCTTTCTGGTCTCTCATATATAAATAAATAAAATCTTTTTTTTTTAAAAAGAGAAGGTTCTGATTTTAAAAATGTAACTCAAAAAAATACCTCACAAAGAAATGTCTACATAAAACCTGGAAATGGAATATATTTGTTTGCTCACTGTAAAAAATATAAAAATACAAAGTATAAAAATATGATAAAAAGTATATATTACATTCATCTTGTGTTTGCATACTCCCTCTAAAGACTTGTAATCTTTACAAACAAGGAATCATGAATGCAATGTTGAGCAAATGAAAAAAGGATTCTTCATCTATGAATATGGGAGCAAGAAGAAGAGTTAAAAACAAGGTACAGGGAATATTTTATACAAAACCTTAAATAATCAGAGTCATATCTTACTGACAAATGCTATGAACAATCAAAGCTGAAGGGGTCTTCTCTATGGATCTCAAGCAGGAAGATAGAGACAGTTCTAAAATTACAAGAGACTTGAACTTTCTTCAATTTCTCAATAATCAAACAAGAAGGTTTTAAACATGAAATATAAAACCAGAATTTATAAAATACAGGCGAAGACAGATTCCTATGTATACACAAAATAAATCTCTATACTCATGAATTAGGGTCTTGGCCTCACAAATGGATTTATTTATTGCTAACATTCTTACGGGTAAAGAGGAATTTTATACTGTAATTAACCCCAAAATACCTAATTATCAATATATATATTAGGGCTTTTCAAATCCTGGGGCCCTACTGAGATAGTCTGTACATAACTTTCCCTGGGGGGTGGTGGGGGAGGGGAGGGGTTGCAGTGGGTAGGGAGTGGCAGTCATCCAATCTCAATACAACCTGCTTCTGATATCTTGGACAGTCACCTCATTTTATTGCACTAGGATAAATATATAAATGAATTATAATCCAATAAATGAATTATATAAATTATATAAATATAAATATAAATATTTATATAAATATAAATCCAATATATTGGATTTATAATCCAATAAATGAATTAAAATCTGATTTTAGGAGTGCCCAGGTGGCTCAGTCACCTGTGTCTGACTCAATCTCAGCTCAGGTCTTGATCTCAGGGTTGTGAGTTCAAGGCCTACATTGAGTTCCACGCTGGGCATGGAGCCTACTTAAAAAAAAATGAATAAAAAAATAAAATAAAATCTGATTTTAACCCATAGTAAAACAATTCCTAGTTGGCAGGACCTATGAGTGCTGACTACATATGCGGCTGCAACACTTGGCACTGCCCATGTTAATGACACCGGTACAAAGTGCTGAGTTGACCTTTGGTTTCATCATTTCTTCATCCTGATTATCACGCTTTTTCCTGCAGATGTAAGGAGAAGCTCATGCCATCCAAGCGCAAAACAGCCTCCCCAGGTGGTGGGGACTGCACCATACTCACTGAATCAAGTGACGAACCAGTAGATACAATGCTACTTGGACAGAATCAAGGCTCATTACCCATCACCAGCCTTGCTTGCTTTTTCTCAAGCAGAGTCATCCCAGGGAAAAACAGGGGCTACCCTACCAGAAAGGCAAAAATATCACTTCTACTGCAGCAGAAATCTCAACTTGCTTAAAATTTATCCTCATCCGAGCACTTGAGCTTGCAGAGGCATCTGCAGTTTGCAGCCTTCAGAACAAAGGTGTACCATTGCAAAAGCGAAGAACAGTTACAAAGTCCAGTTTTGGCTATCTATGCCACAGTGCATGCGTCCTGCTTCACTCTTTAAAAAGGAATCGAAGCCATTCTCCCTGCCTGGGCTTGGATCTGGAAGGCCAACGCAGGAATACCCACTCCCCACGACGCACCTCCTCCTCCTTACTTCTCCGCTTGGAGCAACCCAGGGAGACACCCCCGGGTAATATGCTCAGTTTCTTCTATCAGTTCGGAAGGTGACGCAGGGGCCCAGGTTCTTGCAAAATCTGAGTTCAGCCCATGAAGTGTCCAGAGACAACATGAGACAGAGGCAAAGACAAGCAGTGCACCTGGGCAGAGCATGATGATGCCAGGTAAGTGTTTCTTTCTGCCGCATTCCTTTGGTTCCTCCACTCCCGGATGAACTACACACATGCACGCGTGCCCTGGGAACACAAACGCTGCTGACCGTGGACCTGGGGTGTGAGAAAAAGGGAAGGTGGAAGGGCAACGACGGCACTTTGGAGTGAGTGTACCTGGCCAGGCCCTGGGGCCCGGAGGCCAGGTAGGGAGGGGCAGGACACCCTAGGAGGAGGTCACAGCTGGATGGGCATTGGGGCGCATGGCCTGTAGAGAGACACGGGGCCAGCCTGGGAGATGTCCTGTCTCCCTAGTTTTTGGCTCAGGCAAGTGAAATGAGGATCACACAGGGCACCCCTCCTGCCCCACGCTGACCGTCCCATCACCAGAGCGTCCCACAGGGTGCTGCTCCATCCCCTGGTCAAGGCCAATGGTGCCTTCCACTTGCCAGGAGGATGGGGAGACTGAGCCTGCCTTTTACCATCGTAGTCGGCAGGCCCGACTCAAAAGTGTGAGGGAAAAGGAGGCATGTGAGCCACCAAGCTGACGGAGAGGAGGGGAATGTGGTGCATGTCTTCTGGGGCCGAGGCCACAACATTCTTCATCTGCCCAGGTTGTCCTGAGGCTCAGGGTTCCAGCGAAGAGCCTGGCGGGGCCTGCAAACGTTTCTGAATCTGTCTCCTGGCCCAAGGACCTGCTAACCCCTGGCTAGGTCCGTGAAAGCGGGAAGGCCCACCCGGCTGCAGCCTTTTGCAACCGTTCTGAGGAGCTGAAACCCAGTTTAATTTTAAATTACATTCATTTTGAGACGTGAATACTCATCACGTCTGACCGTAGCAGGACAGACTGCAGAGGGAGAGCCCAACAGGCGGTCATGTCGAACATTCCCAGCTGACTCGAAGGGCCAAAGCTCAGGCCGTGGCTGAGGGGCAATGATCCCCCACCCCCGGGAACCACACAGGGGTGGGGGGGAGGCCCTGGCAAGTCAGAGGTTCGAGGCTACAACGGATCAGTTCATCTCGACGAAAAAAATCTGATCGATGTGCACCGCAGACCAATTAGAGACCAAAGCTTTACCAGATGCGAACATCTGTTATTCTGAATACCTTCGGAGGATCGGAACATTTGAATATTCCTTCAAGGAAGAGGAAGGCTCCAGGGGTGGAAAGTGGGCCTGGTCGGGAGACAGGAAGCGTGCAGCTCATGCGCGTTTGCTGAAGACATGGGCAGGTGGGCTTCAGGTCCCCCCTCTGTACAGCTGAGAAAGAGAGTCATCAATCTGTTTTTCTTTTGTCTAAGATCTTTTAGAAATCTAGAAAATACAGGGAAAATAGTAATTCCCACTGCTTGGGATGAACCACCGTATCATTTTGTCCTATTTGTTCTCCATCATATAGTAGAGATGGGGGGAGGGTACCCTTTGGCACGCAAACCAATCAACATTTTCCACTCCCCAACCAGACAACTCCTAAAAACTGCGGCTTGCGGCTTTTGCATTCTTTTCTTTCATTCTTCCACCTCCGAGCATCGAATGAACAGCGCTCGTGTGTGTGGTTACGGTCCCACTAGCGCTCTCACATTCCAGGAAGAAACGACTGAGATGGGGGAGTGTGCAGAAGAGGCGGAGGCCTTTCCTCTCCAGGGCTCTTCTGGCTTCATGGGCGGATCCCCCAGGGGCTGACCCGATTCTCTGAGGGTGGGCAAAAGGGCTACCCTCGTTAATTAATAACAAATAAAATATTTAACACCTGGTCACTTTATGTTTCGGAGACAGGCATGCTTTTTGGCTTTTGTAGAGATTATCCTATAGCACACACCATGAATTAGAGGTACCCTGCAACTTACTTTTTTCACCCAACATTTATTTTAGAGATTTAACCATGGCAACATAAATATACGGGCCTAATGCATTCCTTTTTTTCAGATTATTCATTTGAAGCAAATTTTAGAATTCTCAAAATGCACTAAAATTACAGTATCATGGACATTTCTTTTTCCTCTTCTGCAACATGAAAGATCGAGGCCTCTGTATGTTTGCAAACTGGACTGCAAAAGCCATGGCAAGTATCTTTGAGGCTGTATTTTGAAAGAAAACTTGTATTAAAGTAACATAAAGCAAATCGTCCCTAAAATCTGTGGACACCTTTCCCCAAATCCTGCCTGTTCCTTCAGAGGCTGCTCTGTCCCCATCTCCACTTTTGCCTTCACACTATTGTCTTCTCCCAGAAGTAACACTTTTTTTTGTATTTTTTTTTTATTGGAGTTCGATTTGCCAACATATAGTATAACACCCAGTGCTCATCCTGTCAAGTGCCCCCCAGGGCCCGTCACCCAGTCACCCCGTCCCCCCCGCCCACCTCCCCTTCCACTACTTCTTGTTCGTTTCCCAGAGTTAGGAGTCTTCCATGTTCTGTCTCCCTCTCTGATATATCCCACTCATTTTCTCTCCTTTCCCCTTTAATCTCTTTCACTATTTTTTATAGTCCCCATATGAGTGAAACCATATAATGTTTGTCCTTCTCCGATTGAGTTACTTCACTCAGCATAATACTCTTTGTCTTTCTGATGTAAATCAATATCCCTTTCTCTGGGCTTCTTCAAGGCTACAGATCTCTTCCTTTTTCTGAATAGTTCAGAAAGCAGCAGAGAGTCAAACATTAATATTTCTATCTCTGTGACATTCTTTGCTACTTAGGTGAAGCCAGGTCCTGCTGGCACATATCTTATAGTCCATGAAATCACAGCTCCACTTAGGCTTTTGGTAATTCACAACCACACGTTACCTTTTGAGTCCCTAATATATACTAGGTATACTCTTAAACAGTAAAGAGTACTGCCCTCTGCCCTCAATGGGCTTACTTCCTGAAGGAAGCAGCAGACAAGAAACACAATAAATGAGCACAATTTATACTATACTATGAGAGATGATGATGACATTTATGATAGGAGAGACAGTGATGGAGAAAAGGAAGGTAGAAAGTAGAATGTGGAGCGGGGCAAATCACATTTGTACACAGGTGATGAGGAAAGGCCTGCCTGGAGAGGTGAGGAGTGAATGAGCCTGGAAGGATGAGGCAACCAGCATTCAGAAGGAGAGGCAAAGGCACTGAGATAGGAGCAGAGTGAGCCGGAGGCAAGCAGCCAAAGAGACAGTGGAGAGAGTGGACCTGCAGGGGCAGGTCTTTAGCAGCTTGCAAGGCCAGGGCATGGAGATGGGTTTCTAACCTGGGTGAAAAGGAATGCTGGTGGAAGGTTTGGAACATAATCTGACTTTTGTCTAGAGAGGACATTAAGGCTAGTAGATTGAAATAAACCACAGGAGGAAGCTGGGAGGCCAGTTAGGAAGTTAAGGTATGTGCTAATCAACTCAACTTCTGTGACAATACTTGACAATATTTTATTTTTAAAACTAACTTTTGTTTGATCCTGGGTTTTGGCAGCTAAAATATAATAATAAAAATAAATTAACTTATATAAATAAATATTTATATTTATATTATATATATATTTATAAATATATATATTTAAAGCACGGCTCCCAAATCCAAGGCAAGCATCATGCCAGTCCATATTCCTTTGAACAGCACCAAAAGAATGGAGAAATAGCCAGCGTTCATCGTGTGGTGATGCCAAGCCCGAGCACCACCAGTCTTTGCATATTCTGCACTAATGTAATGATCTAGTTTCACAGTTATTCAGGGTACATACTTATGAACACTTACTATTGATATTATCGGCTTGAAACCGAAACTTTTCCATTAGTGGAAAAAATCCTTTTTAAAGGCATTAATTATAATAGAAATGAATAGCTGTTCATACTGTTTTCACCTATGAAAAAATTTAGGCTAATTACATACTAGAGGAAGGCACAGGTCTCCCAAGCTTTCAAAAATTCTGAGGGAAATCAACAGGAAAAAAATACATATTGCTGTATACAGTACATCTTGGAAATCTATCCAATCCATTAAGATAACCTATACTGAAGTCTCGCCCAGTTTTCTGTCTTCATAGAGGAAGAGAGGGAGGGCTGAACAGAGATATATTAGCAAGACACTAGTCAGTGTAACAGGTAGTAATGGAATGTCTTTTCCTATGTGCGAAGTACTAGGGGAGATAAGAACATGAAGAAAACATTCTCCAAGGGTTTAAAGTATAAATAAGATAAGAATAACTCACAGAAAACTGCCTTCTAAGGCAGAATCGGGAAGACAGGTACAAAAGAAAATTTGTTGCTGTTTAAAGCATGGAACAGAACCCAATCAGCTTGGAAACCTATTTTCATAAATGATCACTAGAATTTGACAGTAGGCACCGTGCATGGCAAAACATCCTTCCCTTTCATAGGTTTTCTCTAAATGATCCCTTAATCTCAGAGATCTGCTGGACATAAAACACTTTTAAATCCTATTTCTTTTTAGTTCATTTTCTGGCTATTTCAAAACAGGATCTACCAACGCAGCTATTTCGACATGGCTGACATGGTGAACTCCAATGTCATATGTTAGCCACATGGCTGATGGGTGGCTGACATTCACCACATTGTTCCAGAGGGATCCTGGCAAGCACAGCACCCATTCTGTTGTCACTCATTTATTCAGTAAATGTAACTGGGGATTCTACAGGGAGGTTATAATCCAGGAGGGGAGAGGAGTTCCTTGACACCGAACATTATATTTTATATGACAGTGAATCTCTTTGGATACCTGAAAAAATACAGGAAATAAAATAAATGATTTCAGTAAAGATGAACTAATGGTAATCATTCAAAAATATTTACTCAATCTTTACTGTCGATGGTTCTGATCTTTAAGAAGTTTATAATTTAACTTGGAGCACATAGTGGAACTTATTGATTGATCCATGCTGACATAATATAGTCTAATACTGCCACACTGATCAAAGCCAAGTATCACTGAGAGGAGAGGACACAAAAAACTGACAGGATTGTGGGGCTGAATGTACGGTGTGACACAACTTACTGGAAAAACCTCCTACATACATGTTGTTTTGAATAAAATTACAATGGGATGATCAGTGGATTTAAAAGACAGGAATAAAAAAAAAAAATAAGAGAGGAATAACACCATGCTCAAAGTCAAACTCTCAAAGGAGTTGGTAATGATAGGGGTATTTATAGTAGCAGGGTAACTTGAACTGCTAAAAATGTTAGAAGTAAAAAGTAATTCAAGTGGGGAGCATCTCAAAACCTGTGAAATTTTTTTTAGTGCAATTTATCTGCAACAAAATCTAGGAGGAGGTACCCGGCCCATATGCCCCTTAGGAATCCTCAGATTTCAGGGCAGGTTGTCTATCCGAACGAGGATATCTGAGGGCCAGGAAAGTCAATGATGAGATGCAGGTGACTTGTGAACTTAGGAGTCCTCAGGGAGGACATAAGAGTCAAACCTCACATCCAAGACACACAAAAAAGACTGTTTCTACTTGGGACGAAGGTGTGAAGAGAATTCTGGAAAGGCAAGGTAATTAATTTTGATCTAAGAGTTGAAGGGCAGGGGTGATGGCTTGGGAACCTGCTCCAAGGGCTGATCTGGCCAAAACACTGTATGGAGTCACTCAAAAACTATAGTCTCATCTATCCTGCAAGCTGAAGAGCTGATATCACCCGGCCAAGCCCACCTATTGCTCGGCTATCAGAGCAGAAATGAGGGACAGCTGAGGGTGGTAGCCCTGGTTCTGTAACTGGGTAAAGGCCCAGGGTCCAATTCTTCTGAGACACACAAGCCTTTGGTGGTTCTCTGGGCAGCTATAGACAGGGACCCAAGGGAAGTCTACAGACCTATTAGGGAGTTAAGAAAGAATAAACAAAATGCAAATACCAACTACTGTTGTTCTAAACTTCTGCTTCGTGTGTGTGTATGTGTGTGTGTGTGTGTTTGTGTGTGTCTGTCTGTCTGTTGTGGCAGAAGGGAGTGGGCTAATCTGTGATTTAAACATATTTTTTTAAGTTCCCATGTTTAATATTCAATAGAGATAAAAGTTTTAAGTTGATACTTTTTTTTTTCCTGAGGAGCAGCAAACCAAGTTCAAAGTCCAACTATAAAAATTAATTTTAATCAATTTAGTATCATTGAGCCATTCTCAGTTGGCCTGTGATGAGGAAATAAAAAGGCTTGGAGAATGTTTAAGGCTTTAAAAAGCCTTAGAAAGTGGTGGCAGCACCAAACCAGAGTAAACCCATCACATTAAATCTAATGTTCTGATCTGCCTTTCTGGAAATACCATAATAAGGTTTTACTATTAACTCCTTTCTCCTGTAGCCTGTCTCCTCCTGTCTCCTACTTTTTTTGCTTTTTAAGAAATGCTCAACACCTTTGTAAAGCTCGATGCAAAGATTTTCTTAATCCAAATTTTACTTGGACGTATATAGAACAGCTTAAGTGTTCTATGTAATTCTGTTTTACCCATTCCAGACTTCTCCATACAGAAATTAAATCTCAGCTTAATTTGCTACAGCCAGAAACACTGAATTTGGTGGGTATATTTTCATCTAGTAGGGTAATTTAGCCACAGAGCTAAAAACGACCCCTAAAAATCGAAAGCTCTTTCCTTCTTTCTGGTTCAGAGGACCCTGGGATGGCTCAGTTCTGACTCACAAAGGTGGGGGAAGTTTGCTTCTGTAAACACCCCATCTCCTTCTGTGACACTCAACAGAAATATATGTCAAACACAGAATGAGCAGCATGACTATTTAACACCATTCCAGCTCTAAAGCATTTTGCATTTACCACAATTTGGCATTAATGCTTTGCCCACAAGCGAACTGTCCCTGTGCCTCCAGTCGGAACACAAACACACACACACGCAAAAACCAACAGCAGAGTTCCACTTTGTTCTTTTCTGTGAAGAAAAGTCATGTGGCACAGAGCCATTATCTTTCTGCTCAGTATGTTTTGTAGCTAGCTGTGCCTAATTCAGTATCTTGCAAAATGACATTCTGTTAATGGCATGAATGTCAAAACTGTGATAATGGGCAGGAGTAGAAGAAAACGTTTCCTAGATGGAGAAACAACAGGAAAACTGCCAAATGGATACGAACATTAGTTGCGTGCTCATCCCATACTTAAAGCATTTATACCCCACCCCTGTTTGTTCCCTATATGAAAAGGATGGAGTCCTCTAAGACTCGTGAAGAATGGCTTACCTTGGTAAAAAGCACAGGGAAAAAAAAAAAACAACAACAACCAAGAAGTAGTAGTAGCAGTAAGCATGCTTTTCCTTTAATTAACTGGACAAATATCTTTTTTTCCCCCTCATTTGTGTCCATTGATGTTTTCTCAGTGGGTCCCTCATTTTGCAAAGATGAAATTGGCCACAAGGAATCAATTCTGTTGCTAAAGACAGGAGGCTAGAGAGATACCAGAAGATGCTGACTGATAAGTTAGTTGCTCAGTATTCAATCTAGGTAGCGAATTCACCTTTGTCTTGCCATTTGTAGATTAAGCCATAGAGCTCTAGCTCTGGAAGATGATGTGGTATCTGCCAAGGCAGCACCACCAACTAGTGGTAAACAGGGCCCGGGAAGGGAGGTCACGTGGCTCTTACAAGCAGGGTACCATCAAAGTCAGAAATCTGCATTAGACATAAAGATACATCTAACAACTACCTACATGAGTGCATAATAGTTCTATTCCATAGAGAAAGAGCTAGATCTTTTTGAGATTTCATGGAATACGCTGGAATATAAGGACTTGCCTTTGGTAGATGGGTTTTCCAATTCCAAACCTCTTATGCCTCAATTTATGCTGCAGAATAGGGATAAGAATATGAACTACCTCGGAGGGCTGTGTAGAAATTAAATGAGATAATGCATATGAAGAAATTATCACAACTTGTGGCACACAGCAAGTGCTTCATAAACATGATCTGTCAAAATAAAACATTTTGGTTTTTCCCTCTTGCATATGTTCTTTAATGCCTATAGGTCTTAATAATTATAATGTGACCTTGAGGCTTTCCCTCAAGGAGCTTAAAATAAGAAATGTAAGATCACTCACAGAATTAACTTCTAAGGGCGATATAATGACTTATGCAAGAGCTAAAGAGGCTAGTTCTAAGGCAACAAGACTTGAGAGTAAATGAAAATATTAACACTGTTATAGGGGGAAAAAAAGTAACAACATGAAGGGTTATGGGTTGGCTTTTAGAAACTTTATAGAAAAACAAAAGCTGCAGAACCACAAGGTCAAGTGTTAATCCAAGGGCTGGGGCAGCCCGGATGGCTCAGCGGTTTAGCGCCACCTTCAGCTCAGGATCTGATCCTGGAGACCGGGATCGAGTCCCCCATCAGGCTCCCTGAATGGAGCCTGCTTCTCCCTCTGCCTGTGTCTCTGCCTCTCTCTCTCTCTCTCTCTCTCTCTCATAGATAAATAAATAAAAACTTTAAAAAATATATATATATATATAAAAACACGGGCTGACCAAGGGCTTCACACTGGCAATGTCAAGGTGGAGGCTACATACAAGGGACTCCACTCAACAGATTATCAGTGTTCCAGACTGACTGTCAAAACCATGGGCATCAGTCCACCTTTGCTCAATGCCATCAGTCATTTAAATCACCCAGCTACCATACTCCTCTGGCAACCCTCTGACTACTCTCATGGAGAGGTGTGCCCAAGTGTGAATAAGAAAACACCAATAATAATAATAACTGCTAACTTTGACAACTGTCCAATATATGCCAAGAAATGGTTTAATTTCCGTGACAATCCTATGAGGTAGGACTTATTTTTATCTCTATCTAACAGATGTGAAAACTGAACGAGTGAGAAGTCTAGAAGCTTGTCTGACAAGATCACACAAGTAGTACGTGGTAGGACTGGAATCCAAATCCAGGCAGCACGCTGTCAGAACCTGTGCTTTTTGTCCTTCTGTTAAAGTGTCTCCAAGACAGAAAGAAAGAACTCTGAGGGGTGTAAGCTCAAAAATGACTATATTTATCCTTCTAAATTAGTGTATCTCGGCGTTCTGGGCCTGTGCATAAACCAGTTAGCCTGGTAACTACAGATCCATGCCCAAGAGATGGAGGGGATCTTGGCGGTACCAGATCTTTGTGCCTATAACCTAACATTCAGTTACAGAAGGTAGATCAAGTCATCAAGCTTCACACCAGACTGTGAGAGTTTTCTGGAGGAAGCCATCTTGATGTAGGCAGACAGACATCCTGACGTCACCAAGCAGGGCCTGCTTTTTATCCTGGGATATACGTGTATATAGTGTTCAGGCTCATGGTAGACAGACAAGTGAGGTATCAGGATGTGGACACTTCCATCTCCTCAGGGTAGTCGAGGATCCAAAGGCAGGGGACCCAACACACAGGTTATCCATGGCAAAGAGGCACTTCCTCCTTATCCCTCCCCAAACCAGCTGGTCCCGACAGACAAACTAGAGAAAAGAATTGCGCTTAAGTATGTATGAGTCAGATTTTTTTTGTTCCATTGTTTCTCAATAGATTTTAAGATTAAATCTAAATTTCTGGATCATGCTCCATTTAATATGGCTCTTTAAGTTCCCTATTGCTAGATCTCTCAGTATTAGAGAATATAGAAATCAGATTTCTGACGGGAAGCGTGTTGATGAGCACTGGCTATGGGTCGATGGCACACATTGTACCAGGCATCAAGAAGTGAACTTGGCTAACAGAAGGTGCAAAGTGTATAATAAGCTACACTGAATGTATTACTGAGATAAACTTGTTTTGTAAGTTGAAATACTTCCAAATGACACATCTCAAAATACAACAAACTCAATCTAAAATGTCCATATTTACAACTTCCTGAAACTTGTGACCCCACATCTTGGATTTTTTTCTGTTGCATTTATTCTTTCAAGATCTGGCGTCTTCTCAGATTCTTGCTCCCGAAAGACCTCCAAGACTTTAAGAATGTATGGGGAGGTGTCTGGGAGTAGAGAGAGCTCTCACTAAACTGTGAATTGTTACAGCTATGGCAGGAGTTCAGACAAGTGCCACGAAAGCATCAGTTGCTCAGGAAAAGTGGAAGGCTGGCATCACTCACCTTGAAGTCGCTGGCATGCCTCTTACAGGCATGGCCACCTATTTCTCATAGGGCTAGCCTTGTGTTCAAAGAGGTGACCTCATTCGTCCCTAGCCCGGGGTTTGGCCCTTATAAGTAAGTACCCTGAACTCCAGAGTCACACACTAACTCCGCCTCTTCACCATATTCACCAGGCAACCAACCCAAACTCATTCTGCATTCCCCGCAGTGACTCACAGAGTTCCTGTTCATTGTGTTCCTGGATTCCTGTTTATGAAAGTTAGGGAATCTGACCTTCACATGACAACATTTCTAAGTAGAAATTCAATGCTATAGAGAGAGAGCACCCTACTGTGTAAGATTACCATACTGAAAAGGATCCTAGGTGACTTGCCCACATGTGATTAAATTGCGTATCAAGACAAGAATTAGGATACTTCAGCATATCACTGAAAACAAATCACTGATCCGATGAAAAGAAATGAATGTGAAATCTTTCACTGGCTACTCTTTGCTTGTTATTTTTCTAAAGAGACCCTAAATCCTGTTGAAAGAACATAATACATATGAAAACAACAATATAGCTAAAACATCTTTAAAATAAAATCGGTCAATAGCTACCGAGTGAGTCATTCCTTTGGCTTTGTGGCCATATCATATTTTCATTCACAGCATAATCATAGAATTACAGGGCTCACTTCTATAACACAGTGTTTTCTGGCTGGGTCTTCAGATATTAGCCTCACTGGCTGTTAAGAGGGGCACCAAAGTTTCCGAACTCCCACACCACTTGGTACCATTAGTACCACTGGTACCATCTGTACCATTATTCTGCCTCACAGATAGTACACCAAAAATTTGATAGTATGTTCTTTGAATGACAAAAATCGTTTCTTATTCTATCAAAAAAAAATTACACAAGCACCTTAATTACGTATTTTTGCATCCAAAAGTTTCAATATTTCAAAATAATGTAAAAGAAAGTAGATGAGTGCTTAGTAACAGGCCACATTACCTTTCTACAAACTGGAGACGAGTCTCTAGTGAGAAATTCTCATAAGATAGAATTATCTCCTAACCCCCTCCATGGATATAACCATCAACAGGGTTTTCTAGTTTTAACTCCTCTTTCTTATGGGTAGTTTTACTACACCAAAAGTCCCCTACCCTTTTTTAAAGAATGTCTCTGCCTTAGGCAAAGGGAAGACTGGTACCAGGACCCAAGAGATGTGCCTAGGAGTTAGCAAGCAGGAAATCTGGGGAGGGAGACATTTCTCAGAGTTTTAAAATAACTCCATTGTTAAGTTAGGCGACACTGTATTGAAGGACCAAAAAACCCCCCCAAAAATCCAAAAAACACACCCAAAACAAGACAGAACAAAAAAACTTCAACCAAAAAACCCCCTGCCTATCCAAGGTTTGACAGAAACCAGGCAGCCAAGTTAAAAAAAAAAGAAAAAGGAAAAAAAAAAAAAAAGACCAAAGAAAAATAAAATGAAACTAATACATAACCACCTAGATTAGAAATGCAACTGTTGAGGGTTTCAGTATCCAGTTAGGCCAATTGTTCTGATCCTTGTCAGATTAGGGCATTTTCTCGAGTGCATATAACAGAAAGTAAAGATGCCTAGCTAGGATGGGGAATAATTTTATCATTGAGAAACATGAAATAGAGAATGAGGGTGAAGCAGAAATCCCAGAAAGGCTATTTAATGTGTCCATAATACACGGTCACACTGTAACATACAATTCCATTCACAAAATAATTTTTAAAGTTATTCTATGACAACAGGTACCAGAAAAACCAATAATATAATGTTTGTGTTCTAGTTAAAAAAAAACAATACACTGAGGGGGGCACTTGATGGGATGAGCACTGGGTGTTATATGTTGGCAAATCGAACTCCAATTAAAAAAAAAAATATATATATATATATATATATATATATATATAAATGAAAAAAAAGGAAAATCAGGATAAAAAAATAAAATATTGTTTCTAGTCTAAAACAACAACAGAATTGGCAACAAGTCTGGCGCCACAGTTAGAAAGAGTTAATGGCACACTAATTACGAATGATAAGTCTATCTCCCAAATCCTGGAGGCGCAGCCTGGCTTCAGAGATGAGTCATTTTTCAACTGTGAGAACTTCCTCTTAGAGAAAGAACTTTGATTAGATTTCTACCTCCTCTTGCAAGATCGGATTTCACCTCAACAAGATTAATCTCTAACTCATCTATGAAAAAGTTAATCAATTTGTAGAGAAATGAAGGAAGGTACTTCCCTATCT
The DNA here is from genome assembly GCF_018345385.1 of Vulpes lagopus. NCBI lineage: Eukaryota > Metazoa > Chordata > Mammalia > Carnivora > Canidae > Vulpes > Vulpes lagopus. The sequence continues at coordinate 101,939,736 of NC_054831.1, read as the reverse complement.
TTTTTTTTTTTTTTTTGAAATGTTTTTAAAAAATTGATCAGATTCAGGAATAGAGATAGGGTTGGCAACTTTTCTTAGGAGAGCTCCTTTTTTGGTCATTTATTCTGTCCTCCAAATGCGTTTTACGTGCTAAATGAAATATCTATTTTTAAAAATCTTCCCCACAATAAAGACCTAGTCCTAGTTCTGTCTGAGTCACCGTGGCCTGAAATCCAATGATGGCAAAGTCTAGAACAGAGGGCGGGGGGGGGGGGGTGGGGGGGTGGGGGGTGGTCTGAGGCGGCTCCAGGCCGGAGGCAGGCACGGGTGGGTCCTGGCCCAGGGGTGGGACGCAGGAGCTGGAATTTGTAATAAGACCTGTGTGCTAAGTCTACTCACTGTTTTCCTCTTATGATCACTTGACAATCCTCTAGAATTAACTGCATTCCCTCCTCTGGGGAAGGTTGTTTTGTTTCTAGTCAAGCCCTTTTCCCACCCTTCTCCCTCTACATGCACATCCTTTTTTGGACCTGTCACTGTGAACTAACACTAAAGAGGATGATCAGTCTTTTCTCCTAAAAAACCTTGAATGAGAAAGCGCAGTAAGCCAGGCTGTGACTACAGGATGGGATGTTCTTCCAAAAACGCTTACAAAGACACAGGTGAAAGACAAACGTGAGATCAAACATGTTTCAAATAGACAAACAGGCAAAAGAAAAGGGACTGGAAGGAAACCTCCATTAACGATAATGGTGATCACCCCACAGTGGCAGGAATGTGGGAATTTCGGTGCCTATCCAGGATGCCAGAGCCTCTCAATCTGGAAAAATACGTGTGTGATCTGAAAATTAAAACAGATACACCTTTTTAAAATATTGCTAGCCATGATTCCCGAGGGGGATGGATGGAGGTAGAGAGTGACCATGGATGTGTCCTGTGACAGGATGGTTTATGGAGATAGTAGTTTGGGGTCTTCCTTCCCCCAGGCAAGAATGCAAAGTTCGAAGAAGAAATCTTTGTGTGCAGAGTCTGGCTCCCAGGACTTAGAGGGCCTGTCGTGGGGAATTTGGGTTTCAGGAGCAGAAGCAGAAGTCAAGAGGCAGCCAAGGAGGCAAATCTCTATGCAGGTTCATCCGTGAGGACAAAAGAGCCTGTGAGTTCTGCTCCTGCAGGGAATGGAATGGGAGGACCTGCCCAAACAGACAGGAGGGGCCAAGATGTGCGTGTCTCTCCTCTGCCACGCAGGGCTCCAAGGGGTACCAGATGACAGGCCATGTGGTGGGCATGCATGTGGCCAAGGGATAAAGGAGAACAGGACAGAGTTTAGAGAACAGGAGTCATGCCTGCCTGGCGAGTGCCAGTTACGGATGTCTATGCCCACTGGAGGCATCCAGGAACACCACACCCCAGCGTAGAACACGCCTCATCATCCCACGTAGGCTTTTACTGTAAACAACTCAGATGAGTAGGAGGCAACTATTGGTTTCCACATCACTTGACCCTCTCCGAGAGGCTACACCAAACAGGTGTAGTAGGGCACAGACTGTGCTGACGACTGTAGGAATACATACTTATCTCCAAACTCATCACGTTGTATACGTGAAATATGTACAGCCTTTTCTATGTCAACCAACCCCAATAAAGTGACTTTTAAGAAAGAAAGCATTGAAAGGAGAGAGAAAAGAAAGAAAGAAAGAAAGAAAGAAAGAAAGAAAGAAAGAAAGAAAGAAAGCCACACCAGATCACCTTGGTGGGAACAACCAGTGAACGTTAACTCACTTGCCGCAACCCAGGACACCAGGGAAGTGTCTCTTTCAGGACATCATCAATAAATGTCAGTTTTAGGATTTTAGCAAAAGCTCATCTTTCCTCAGAACCCGATTTTAAACACGAAAACAGAAACTTAGCACAGAATGTTGACCACAGGGCTTGCTAATGGAAGGAATCGCAGCGACCCCTTTAATTGCAGTCGGATTGCTTCTGGTTGCGCAGACCCAGTAGTGCTAATCAAAGCCAGGGCAGCACAATTCTAATAGTTATTAATGACATGTGGGGGATGGAGTCAGACTTTGGCAACTCGACAAACAGAAAAGCCAAGAGAAAAAAAGGTCTCCTTACCTTAAAATGTCAATGAAAACACCCCATACAACCCTGGAGCTGCAGAGACTTGAAAGCAAGAGTAGGTAATCTCACTGGTTCCTTTTATTTTTTATTTTAATTTTTAAAGATTTATGTATTTATGTATTTATGTATGTATGTATTTATTTATTTATTTATGATAAACAGAGAGAGAGAGAGAGAGAGAGGGGGCAGAGACACAGGAGGAAGGAGTAGCAGGCTCCATGCCGGGAGCCCGACGTGGGACTCCATCCCGGGACTCCAGGATGGTGCCCTGGGCCAAAGGCAGGCGCTCAAACCGCTGAGCCACCCAGGGATCCCCTCACTGGTTCCTTTTAAACTCGTAGGGCTTCCATCCTTCAAGAGAACCTTTGGGTTCATCAACTAACCCCCTCGATTACACAAATATACTCCCTAAGTGAAGACTATCCTTTTAGGATATCCACGTAGAACACACTATTTGTAGAGGGGCAGACAAAACCAGGTCCTCTACTACAATAAACAACTCTACAGACATCAGCTTTTCCCAGCATTGACTGTTAAATACTGTCACTCCTCTAGGAGCTTTAATTTCTGAATTTATATTCAGGTGGTGATGACCATATTGCGTTGGAACATCGAGCATCTCCCGTTCAACATGCAGCACACTGACAAAGTTGAAGTCACAATGCAGAACCTAGGGTCACGTGTTAAGAAAGCTCCCAGTTTTGGGATTAGTTATATAGACCGAATCATCTGTTATTACGTAGCCCCTGGTCCTCAGTACGGAACGTGAGGGGTAGAGAACAGATGGGAGGACGGGGTGGGGAGAGCGTAGATTAGGGATCCAGCACCACAGGGAGAACAGGGGTATCTTGTGGTTTTGGAATCACAGTTCCACAGCTCCCTGTTCCCCCTCTGCCCCACACCCCACTCAAATGCCTGCAAGTACCACTTGGCAGGGATCTCATCCATTTCCCTCCTTAGCCTTTTCCAAAGGTTGCAGAAATGCCAGGTTTTCATGGTGACAGAGCATTTTAATCACATAGGAGGTCAGGGCTCAGAAAGGATCTGTTGCCTCTCAATAGTTTACTTAAAGACAGCTTAGCAAAAAACATCGGAATAATCTCTAAGGAACAATTCCAAATTCTCTAGGTGTGGCCCGTGATGACACCACCACAAAAGAAATAAGCCTTTTAGGCAGGCAGTTTTAAATGAAGAGATTGTGCAAAGCCAGGTAAGACACTTTATACTTAAATCACTGGCCAACTGGCTTATGCTCTAATCTCTTGTCTGAAATGTGGTCTGGTATGAAGAGTAAGCTGCCATGAAGGGCCTCTTTCATTGAGAACCAAACAGATGAACAGGGTTGTACGTATAATGAAATGTAACACAGTGTAAAAACCTGTTCTTAGACTTCATTGTTTCTATGGATTTCCAGATGGACGGTATATGGCAATGTAGATTCACAGGTTCACAAAGCCACATTACCTGACAAACTGATTCCTCCCGCTGAAACTTTAACTTATTTTTGCTCATCACAGACAATGGTTGCAAAAGCAAAGATAAAGGTTACAACTGTAATGAGCAAGTGAACACAAGCAGACCGTCTTCCCACAGTAGAATCAAAGTTAATCAGTTATCATATTGCAAAATCCAGATCATTCGAATGTGACAAAATTCATAGGGCACCACACATCATTGCTTCCACACTGTAATTCAGCTTAACTGGCTCTCAGTTACTTTAGAATTGGCTGTTTCACTTATGACTTTGAGCAGAAGCTTCTGGTTCTTAGTTTAAAAAGCATAGGTCATTTTTCAGCAATATAAACCATGCCTGTGTTGTAATGAATCTCAACTGAGGAACTCAGTCGGATCCTAATTTTTTTTCCCTACAAGGTCTCCTTCAAAAGCAGAAGTATCTGTAACAACCTGAAAAAAGTACAAAGAAGTTAAGATCCAAACAAATTAACGCTCACAACTTTGTCAGTTAGCAAGGAACAAAATTCCACTTGGTTATTTTAATGTAAATAGGTGCCACTTTTTAAAAAGTGCTATCAAGTCAGCAAGAGAGTTTTTTTTTTTTTAAGGGTGAACTATTCACAGTAAGAATTTTTTTTTTTTTTTTTTTTTTTTTTTGGGTAAGGAGTAAAGTAATTAACAGCCAAGAATGAGATGGATTTCAAAAAGAATACTATCCTATCATTAAATGCTGGTTTCCATTTACTTCCTCTCTACATTTTCTTTATGTATGACAATTCATTCCTAACCCGTGAGTCTGTAAATATGGTGAGAACAGGGCAAAAAGCCTTTTTATATTTTTCTAAGATGAAATAGTTGTTGTAAATATTGCTGAATTGAGGTTTATCTTGTTTAATGTGTAAATACGGCATATGACATCTAAGACTTTGAGGTGCAATACTGGATATGAAAGAAAGAGCAATAGATCTGAGCTACTGTTTGTTTCTATGATTACAGTGGCCATACGCATGCACATTTAGTCGTACTTACTGAAATATATAAAATAATATTCATCACTTTCCTTTCCTGGAATTTAGAATTCTGTTATTCTCTATAAATCCTCTCGTATTTGCATACATGTCTATGGGACACGATTTCAGACACTGACACACGTGACCGTGTGACACAGGTGAACCTTCCTGCCAAGACAGGCAGCAATGATGTGACAACAATAAAGTGTGTTTGGGTCTTGGGGTGGAATATTCTGTACTTCCCCACATTTAAAATGGAATTGAAGAGTGGTCTCACGCTAAAACGACCCCTCACAGCTCTGCAGAGTGCAAACTCCGTGCAGGCAAGCACTCATCTCCGTGTTCGTGTGCCCTGAGGGACCGGGCACAACAAAGTCATCCTTGACCAAACCTCGCTGGACACAAGAGCCTAGGAATAAGCTAATAAAAGTGAGAAAAGGAAAGTTCTACTGAAAAATGGGGCAGGGGAGAGCGTGCTCATAATAAACCATGGCCTAATAAATCTTCCTTTCTCAAATTAAGTGAAAGTTACCATTTTGTGGTTTCTCCTCAAAAGCCTAGAATCTTCATTAGAAAGCAGTGATGGGGGTGGGGTGGGGAAGGGCAATCAGGCTGTGCTGACATGGTCGGCACAAGGTCAGACTAACCCTGGTCTCCAAAGGTCAACCTAAAACGGATTACATGCGCCACAGCATTACCGATAGCCAGATTCAGGCAACTGAGGACATTCTGAAAGAATCTATAGGCTAAAGGGTTAAAGGAGCAATTGAGCAAGAGTTTCTGGAAGGGGGACAGATGGCTTTTGACAAATAAGCACACCTTCAACGCAAGTGACAGAAGTAGGTCATGATGAGTAAGTGAATTTTCCACTGACTCATTTCCACATGTATCATGGGCAGCAAAGGATACCAGTGATCTAACGCTCCACCAGGAAGGCCTATACAAATCAGTGCTCCCATTAAAACGGACGTGGTGCAGACAGCCACCATCCTAACCGATAAATAGGTCAGTAGGCAGTAGGGTCAACAGGCTGGACAGGTAACATGCACCTAATAAAAATCCTTGAGTAGTTAGAAAATCTAGTAACTTATGAGTTTAGGCACATGAGAGCAAGGTGATTCCGGCTCTTTCTCCAGCTAACAGATCGGTGCAATCTGGTTTAATGGGGCCGCACTAATTAACATATATTCGACAAATTTCACTAAGTCTGCATGCAGTTTTTCAGTTTTTAGCTTTGAATGCAAATAACCTCTATTTTAGGTCTGGCAGGAAAAAAAAAACAACCTGGTAAATTATTTTTAAATACAAATTCATTTATTTTAGTGCAAATGGAGCATACCACTGTAAATGTCAAATAGTCACCATCCATTATGGTAATAGGGTCCAGCCAATCTTACCAACTTATTCAAAGTTCACTGCATGAATGATCAGAGCGCTCAATCCCTAGACAGAACTTAAAATATGTCCTTATTACAAAATTCAAAGGCAATAAATCAGGTTAAAAAGGTGGCAAGAGATGACCCCCCTCTGCCATCCACTCCAGGAAATGCCCGGTGCTTTCTGCTGTGGCAGACAGTGAAAGCTGATCATTTCTGTCTCTGCAGAACACATCAGGATGGGGTTTTGCTATGAAGACTGATGGTCTCCATTCTCCTGGAACTTACATTAAAATGTGTCTGTTGAAATGCATGTGTTTTATTCTAGTGGGAGATTATCCACAGATAAAAGTAAATGCTTTCCTTCACATGGGAAAAGAGACTATCCCCAGTTGGAAAGATTCCATCCAATGGACATTGTTGTTGTTGTTTTTTTTTCCAGGATAGTCGATGAGTTTGGCAGCCTCATCCATACTTTGAACAGAAGTAGTCAAATATTTTCAGCCAGTTCTATAGCACCCATTGAAACTCCCGTTGAAATTGTAGGAAGAATAATTTTCATTTTAAAAGTTGACTAGTATGGGATCAACACTCATGCCCTTGGCCTCTTTAGCACAATGCTCTAGTGAACCAAGATACTGAATAAAAATTATAGCTACTGAGACACCCAAGGCTCTATAAAATCAAACACTGTAAGAAAGTGACACAAGCACTCAAGACAGGAAAGTACTGAGGCCAAGAACATTTACAAAACAGTAGGCGCTCCAAATATATAAAGCTTATGTGGTCTTAACGTTTCAAACTAAAGCCACTTGAAACTACAAAACAGAAGGGAGGGGTTTGAAATCACAATCTCATTACTGTATACAGAACAGGCCTTCTCCCAAATATCACCTCTAGGACTCTTACTAATTTGCCTCAAGAGTGCTGTGGAATGACAGTTGACAGAAAGGAAAAGCTATTTTTTTTTCCTGACTTAAAATGTCACTCAGATGATCTATTTCTGCCACCAGGGTTATGGGTACCTCTCCAAGAACCAAACTGATGAACATGTCATTTTATAACAGCTATCCAATGACCATCAGAAGATCCACTCAGAGCTTTCACTCAGTACTAACCTGGTTCAAGCCAAAGTATAAAAGGACAACCTGAAACCATCAAATACTGCCTGAGATCACAGAACAAATGAGATTTGGAAGAGAGGTATCATAATCACGGAATTACTGAATTAATTACGGAGCTTTTATATCATATTGCCCTGAACAATTATTTGTTAAATGAAAACCTATAAAAATGTTGAGAGTGATATTCATTCACATGTGTATGAAACATTGAGGTAATAAAAAAAAATAGATGCACTTATTTTGGAATTTGGATTTGCAATTCTCTACATGCTCCTAAAATATAGTAACATTTGACATTTAATTGTGAAATCATAGTGAATTTCAACTTTGTAACATTTCAACTTTGTAACATGAAAAATTTTAAATTTTTCAATTTAAACAAATTTCATTACATGAAGTTCTGTAGTCTGTAAATCAGAGAAGTTTAAAATGTATAAAAATGTCTAAATCTTGAGATTACTTAGGATCAATATTGTATACACCTGTACATACAGCACAGCCACTTCATTTTTTTTAAGATTTTATGTATTTATTCATTTGAGACACACACACACACACACACACACACACACACACACACACACAGAGACAGAGAGAGAGAGAGAGAGAGAGAGAGAGAGGCAGAGACACAGGCAGAGGGAGAAGCAGGCTCCATGCAGGGAGCCCCACATGGGACTCGATCCCAGGACTCCCGGTATCACATCCTGGGCCAAAGGCAGACGCTCAACTGCTGAGCCATCCAGGCGTCCCGACAGCCATTTCAATGATGTGATTAATATCAGATTATAAACTTATAAACTCAGTGATAATTAATTTCTATTTTGCTTCCTCCTCCTCTTTTCCCCATATAAGCAAATTTAGGCTCTCTATCTAAAACCACCATTCTGTCCACCACATTTTTCCTCTTTAAGGACCCAGAAATCATGCAGCCAATGGAGGACTTTTTTTTTTTTTAAGATTTCATTTATTTATTCATGAAAGACACACGCAGAGAGGCAGAGACACAGGCAGAAGGAGAAGGAGGCTCCCTGTGGGGAGCCTGATATGAGACTGGATCCCAGGACCCCGGGATCATGACCTGAGCTGAAGGCAGATGCTCAACCACTGAGCCACCCAGTGTCCTGCCAAGAGAAGACTTGTAAATACCCTCTGTTCAAGAGAAAGAGGGTAATAAAAAAGCAAAACAAACAACAATCAAACACACACTATGACTATGCCACAGAATTTTGCAACCCCAGTGTCTTACTCAACTCCTATCATGTCTTCCCATCCTGATTTTTTTTCCTTAGAGAAAGAATATACATGATGGTAAGGTTCCCCAAGATACTTCTAACTAGAAGGAAAACACCAGCAGTACCATGAAACTTTAGTAGCTGTACAATTCTATGACCAATGATGGTTAAATCCGAAACACTCCCCCTACGTAAAAACAAAAACAAAACACACACACCCCTATGGAAAAGATGAGTATATGGTTCACTACTTAAGTCATGTGTAAATCATCTCCCATCCTCACTGTCATTTCACCTGGGAACACAGAGGGCATGAAAGATTAGATTCTAGAGAAATATCAAAGTTGATCACTGTGAATATTTCTCTTCCAGGAGTTTTCGGTGTTTGAGGCTGCCTAGACCCAGGGACAGAATCTAATCTTTCATCTTTATGTGGATGACTCTCAATCCTCAGCCTGGAACTCTTTCCTATGTTCCAGACCCTTGCATCTAATAGTCAGCTGTACACTTCTACTCGGGTATCTACAGGAGCAGACCAAAATTATCATCTTTGCTCAACCTGTCCTATTTCCTGTGCTCCCAGTCTAATTTTTTCTCACTTTAATCATCCCACTGGTCTTCCAGTACTGTGGATTCCATCTTCTTTCATGCTCACTGCCACCAACACGGCCATCTTATCACCATCTCTGGCCTAGAAGCCTGGCCTCTTCCTTGCCCCATTCCAATTCCCCCTCCAACACCAGGAATCTTTCCAATGGGCAAATGGAGTCTTGTAACTCACTGTCCTAGGCAACACCCTTCATCGGCCTCTCCTGCCAGGAGTCAGTTCCAGGCCCGCAGCACCCTAATCTGTCCAAGGACTCTCTACCTGGAATATTCTCCTCCACCATATACTGGCTCCTCTCTCAGCCACCAACCGGGTTTACTTCCCTCATAACCCGTGTTCAGTTACACGACCCTGGGATGCCTTCAAAACCATTTCCATTCCCTGGTGACTCTCCACCTGTGGCTAGGAGAGGTAAGCACAGACACACAATCACACACAATGTTGTGAGTTTCTGTGAATCCATCTTCCTCCCCACTGCAATTCCCATGAAACTGTGAGCTTTCAAAAGGGCAAGGCCATCTGTCTCCTTTACCACTCCCTCCCTAGCACAGCGCCCCAACATAAGGAAGGTGTTTGGCAAATATTTACTGAACTCATGAACAAACAGATGCAGAGGATGGAGGGCAGACTGCACTCAACTCCACATCCCGTGCCTCATCCCCCAAAGGACATCTCTCCCGCTTGAGGCAGACCTTCTTAAACTCACAGGTGGCCTTAACAACACATCCTCCCCTGAGGCATGGCTTCCAAGAACCCAGGAGGTCTCTTGTCTGAAATGCTTTTAAAACAGACTAGCCTAACACATTTGCCTTCACCTGGGGATGTGGACAGCGATATGGAAATACAGCCAGAGTCGACTTTGCTTCCATGGCACATTTAGGACTCTGAAGAGAATAAAACACTTATTCATGAGCTACTGGTCAAGACAGATAGATTTTGCTTTGTTTTTGTAATAACTATATATTTTGATGAGCTCTGCGCTACAAATAAATGTGAACCGTAGTCAAACCATCTATCTTGGTACAACATTAAAGTAAAAAACTGCTGTCTTCTACACTAATTATCTGAATTGTATCATTAAATATGTAGATAATAAATATCCTTATACATCTTCAAGTAACAACTCTGATAATTTACAGTAATTACATAAACATTCCTTCCTGATGAAGATAACTTTTAATAATCGTATGTAAAAACAGTAAAAGAGAACGTGTTATAGTTGTTCTACCTTCTATATTTAATGTGATATATTTGGACTTCCACAAATAAAGGTAACTGGCTAATTTAAACCTTTTCTTTTGTTTTGGGGGGGGGGGGTGGTCAGAGTGAACTTCATTTTCACCTGCAATCAGAATGGAAATATAAGGAGGAGCCCAAAGAGAAGGAGGGAAGGAATCTTTCCCATCCACATGTATGTCAGTTCCATGTGTCACAAAAAATGATGGATTGTTTTCTTCATCTCCTCTGAACAGAATTCCGTGGTTTCAAGTATTACAGGAGGGGAAAATGTGCCTAAGGGGCTATGAATTTACAATGATTCTGTTTCAGGCTGATTAGCATAAACGACCATGATAGAAAATTGCATGCAAACCCTGGAAGAGTCAATAAAATATATTGATCCACAGCAGCAACCAAGAGAGGAAAAAATGCTTACAGCCTATGCTTCAAGCTTCCTATCTAATTTGGGAGAGGATCTTTTAACCTGGAAGCATTCTTATGGTCACATGAACCACCTTTCAACAAGGAGATAGACAAATCAAATCTCAACACTTTGCTCCACTCACAGGTCTTAGGCTAAAAGTTTGTATCCAGATTAACAGGGAGGCATTTATTAACTGCAAAGCCAAAAAAGAATCTCTCTCCTGCTGAGACACTAATACCATAAGAGGATGTTTTAGCAGTCATGGGGCACGACACTCAAAAGCGTTCATACTTCTCTCTCTCTTCCAAAAAATTTCTTCTTCCCAAGATGCAAAATTGAAGGTGGTAGGCAGGCCATGAGAAGCAATGGCTTCCATTCGCTGAAAGGATTAGAATAAATTCTGCTTGCCACTCCTCGTATTTAGAACAGACTCAAAACTTTCATCCTTAAAACACAAACTCTAGGAAAGAAGATGGTTGTAAGACTAGCAAATGAGAAGCGCTTTATCAATTTAATTCCTTAACTTCCTTTTATGTCAAAGATCTTATTTTTCAGTTTGACAATGTTAATTCAAGCCTGGTAAGTAGGAAAGCACAGCACATGATTTTTTCATGTTCATGGCCATAGTTAATTAGGGGAGTGCATGTGGTTATGGTAAAGAGGTGATGATGCTCTGATGGCAAGATGCTAAAAGAAACAGGCTCCTCTAAAGTAAGGACACGACTTACTACATAAGGAACAGAGGATGCAGCCACATTTCCACAGGTCTTGGCCTTTGGGTCCTTCAGGGTGACAACTGCCTCTACCACTCTCATGTTCCTACTGTTTGTTTTAATATACTTCCAGGCTTTACTACCAACAGGCTCAGTAAACTAAGTGATGAAAACACAGCACATTTTTTCCCTGTACTTCCCAGCCAAGCAAATCATATAGACACATATCCATATCCATATATATGATGGAGTATATAACACAGAACCCTCATAAACTCTATAGAACATTGGTTGAACCTTCCTACTCACTGGACTCCTCAATTTCCACACAGGGTATTTTTAATTGAACACTGCCTTTGCTCTATTCAGCTTAGCCCCCACAAACTTAGGTGATTCTATGTGTTCATTAATAGCATACTTGTACCAAAAGGTAGATACTGCTATTTATCATTGGTAATTCATGAGCCAGTCAAATATTAGATGAGGGAGAGCAAACTATCAAACTCAAAAAAAGCTACAGCTACCCAACGTCACGGCACAGAGACCCAATCTTACTTCACACACAAATCAGATGAAATGAAGACAGAAATGCATAATACAGTAGACAGTTTCAAACCTTGAGAAAAGCAGGCCTTGGGGTGTGCATTAACAGCAATTTGCATTTAGTAATCTTTCATATTTGAACATTAAACGTGTTGAGAGGGAAAAAGCAAATAATAATATCCAAACGCTTTCTTGGAATAATGATAACAATATAAAGTTCAAAGCAATTTAAAAAATAATATAGTAAAAGTCTGAAGTGCTCTGTCCCTGTAACCTATCTTTCATCCTACACCTTGCCTCTGCTGCCTACCTCCCTACATTTCCCAAGTTCCACAGCAGAGATGTTGATTCTTTTAGAAGCTTTTCATCCTAAAACATATGCAATGTTCATTCCATACTTAAATGTGGCAATGCTGTACCCTCCTTCCATTTCTTTTGCTAGGGAAATTGTGGAACATCAAGACTGCCAATCTAGCAACACACCATGCAACAGGAGAGGCACAACCTTGGAAAGAATCTCAAGTAGACATAAAAGCTACTTGGCACTACACACCAAGATTCATAAATATATGCACGTCACTTTGGCCTAGAAATCTCTATTCTGGGAATTTATCTTAAGGAAATAGTTCCAAAAGATACACAAGGCTCTGTGCATGAATATGCTCACTGTGGAGTGCTTTCATTCAATAAACCTTGATCAAGTGTCTATTATGTGCCAGGTACCATGCTGGCATGAAGTCTCTGCCTCAAGACATTCAACATCAGCTGGGAATTCAGATAAGTACACACAGAATTATAACATGTTGGGATAGATGCTAACAGGCCTGTACAGAAGTACTAGAAACATTGAAATGCGTTGGAAAGAAGAGCAAAGACAGCCAAGAAGGACTTTTACAAAATTTGAGGTAATGCTCTTATCATCTCTTGACAGTACTTTTTTTAGAGACACAGAGAATGTTAAAACACTGAATTTCTTTATGATTCCGAAAAAAAATCCCTCAATATACTTTTTCAAAGATTTATTTATTTATCTATTCATGAGAGACACAGGCAGAAGGAGAAGCAGGCTCCCTGCACGGAGCCCAATGCAGAACTTGATTCCAGGACCCCAGGATCACACCCTGAGCTGAAGGTAGATGCTCAACCGCCGAGCCACCCAGGCGTCCCTCCGTCAATATATTCTTAAAATAAAAAATAACAAGCACATGTAATTGCCCTTAAAGCTCTCTGAAAGCTCCCCACCCAACCCCCGCCAGCTTTCTCTCCACCAATTGTGGGGGTTGGTGTATACCCATCAATCACCAAGTCCTCCCTGGGCACATTCCACCAGTCTATTCCCCATCTTTAGTTTTCTACTAGACACCAGGGCGTCCCTCATCAAAACTGCTGAGAACTCCGAGTTCATTTTGCTTAAGATACAAAACAAAATCAACAAACAGAAAAATCTAATCGCTCCTTCGAGAACTTCCTCTCTCCAATGGACCCATCGTTTCAGTCAGAAAACTCCTGCTTTGCTAAGGAGGTCCTTTGCTAAACATGGTATTTTTCATTGGTAGTAATTTGTTAACATCTTTAGAAATGGAAAAAAAAAAAAGTCCAGTAGGGGTTGCAATGGGAAGGTTCTGAAGATGTATGGATTGGACACACCTGGTAAGAGAGTAAGAAATAATCTAAACTAACTTGGGGCATGTTGCCAGCTACACAGAATGCGTGTATTTACACTTGGATTATAGCAAATTCTATTCCTGCAACACGAACACCACCCAATTCAAGTCTGGACATGCTGTATACCAGGGTGTAGGAGTTGTGAAGATACCTCTTTCAACGTGTTCTGTCCTGTGTCATGGCTCAAGGCTTTGGCCACACTCCAGAGGTGGATAGGGGCTTTGGAAGGAACGTATGAGAAGGCTATACCAGAACTATCTTTAAGGAAGGCCCGAAGAGGGACACCTGGGTGGCCCAGGGCGTGATCCCAGGGTCCTGGGATCGAGTCCCATATCGGGCTCCCTGCAGGGAGCCTACTTCTCCCTCTGCCTGTGTCTCTGCCTCTCTCTCTCTCTCTCTCTCTGTCTCTCCTGAATAAATAAATAAAATCTCAAAAAAAAAAAAAAAAAAAAAAGGAAAGAAAAAATAAAGAGGGCCCAAAGAGAAAGAATGAACTGGAAATAATCAACAGGAAGACTAAAGGCAAGGTAAGATTACCACGCTGAGTGCCTACATTTGCTAGGCACTGCCGGAGGTTCTGGGCTGGGGAAATCTCCTGTAAAGGACCAGGTAGTATACATTTTTGGCTTTGCAGGCTAGAATCTCAGGTCACAACGACTGGTTTCCGCTACTTTAGCACAAGTTGCCACAGGCAATACCTAAATGAATTGGTGGCTGAGTTTGAACCAAACAGCTTCATGTACGAAGACAGGCAGGAGGCCAGATCAGGCCTGACCTCCGAGCTTGGATCTTCCACAAGGCCCAAAAGGTGTGCTGGTTATTTCTCCTGGTTAAAGATGAGGAAACCAAGTAGCAGAAGTACGATGACCTGCCAGGCCACAGATCTAGTTTGTTACAGAGTCAGGACTTCAAACAAGGTAAAGCCTAAGTCTGAACTCTTTCCATTTGAAAAGCATCTCTTAGGTTGAAAACAGAAACAGAAGTCAATAGGAGTGAAAGGACAAAAAAGATAAATCTAAATCCTTCCTCTCGTTCTACATTAACCAATCTATGCCTACCTATGACAAAATACGGAGGACAGCAAAAATGCCAGTGAAGGCCGTGGCGTTTGTCCTTCAGGAACTTCTACAAAGTTGGAGGCGACACAGAGACACTTACCAGTTAATCATCACTTGCTGATGTGAAAAGCCACTTGAGTTTGTAAAGAAACGATAAGGGTGGTGTGTACAGTTCGGTGCCTGCAACTCAATGGAGAAGAGGCAACGAAAAGGAGTATGCGGTCGCTTGAATGTGAACCTTATTCAAGGTTCTTGCTCTTTTTATTCCTCCTGGGAAATCAAAGGTTCTATTTTCACCACGGTTGTCCGAATTTGGAACCTGAAGACCAGGATGCAAGAACATCCAGGTTCCAAGGTGCTGACCAGCTTGAAAGTGTGATGCCTACATATTAGTTTCCTCATCTCACAGTAAGGGAGGGGGTCTGACTACAGATTTATGAACATCTTTTCAAAGTTAAACCTTGCCTGAATGATTTTTTTTTAAACACAATTGTGTTGTGTTCAACAATCAAAAAGGAAATAATAACCTGGATGCCACTCAGATGTCCATATATTTTCAATCCGTGACAGAGGGCTATTTGAATCCTTACAGTTAAGAAAAAGTTTCAATTATTAAAACTAACTCCTTTTAAAAAGCAGAAAGTAGCACTTAGAGAGTTGCACAATTATTTCTGAAAATTAAATGATGATTTTCCCCAAAGGACAGAGGGGAAAGGAAGATGTGGAGCAGATGGATTCATTGTTCCCCTATGGAGAAAAAACATTTCTACACCTTGCAAAAATATATTAATTGGCCTGCCATCTGGCAAGCCTGCTCACATACATAAGGGATCGAGTTTAGAACTTGAGGTTTAACATTTAAGTCTGTGGGGAGATGGTAATTGGAATCTTTCTGAGTTAGCACTAGTATTTTCAAAGAGAACATTTCAGGAGAGATCTGAATACAAGTAGAGAAAAACAGAACCTAAAAAGGGAGACCATCCAAGGTGACATCACTGGTGTCATGGCCTGGCCTTCACTCTGCACACTAGAGAGCGGGCCATGGACACTCCCACAGAAGGTAAGGCTGTACATTAGCTCAGTGGCTTTCAGAACATGGTTTTAAATGCTTCCACACAACTTCATGGATAACCTCACACACCTAATTTTCTGGAAATTAAACCACTGTAAAGCTGGGTGTTTTTAAAATTGTTTTAAAAATATTTTATTTATTTATTTATTCATGAGAGAGACAGAGAGAGGCAGAGGCATAAGCAGAGGGAGAAGCAGGCTCCATGCAGGGAGCCCAATGTGGGACTCGATCCCGGGACTCTAGGATCACACCCTGGGCCGAAGGCAGGCGCCAAACCACTGAGCCACTCAGGGATCCCCAACCCCACATTTTTAATACTGGTTATGCTTCAGTGCTAGAATTTGGGGAGATTTTTTTATTTTATAGCTGTATTTTCTCCATTCTGTCTTCAGCATCTATTCTGTTTAATTTTTTTCTTTAAAAGCTATATACATCCCACTGAAATTAAAATATAATAAAAGTACTGGTAAGGCCTGATAAATTATTTTGTAAAACAATTAAAGGATCTTGAATTTACCTTTTATAAAATGTATGTTTTGTTCTGTCTTCACTTGCATTGAAAAACACCAGGGTTCCTTCTGAATCTCTGCATGTATTTTCCAACAACCATAATCAATGTTTTAAACTACATACCTTCCAAATATTCCACTTCATGGCCCTTACTAAACAACTCCAGATTGTTTTAAACAAGTCTGACTAGCAGGAAATAGTTAATCTGGCTTCTTACAACTCCTTCACCTATGTTGGTTCAAAGGGACTATTATATATTAATAATGTGCTACATGACTTAGATAGTTTATGCTTTCCTTTCAAGTATCTCATTATGCATTTCCCTGGTACCTCCTGGATATTATCAACCAAGTAATAGAACTATATGTTAATCATCTTCCTCATCAAAATGACTTCTAAAAAGGATTACACAATATAACATAGTATCTGGCTTGGATCCTGGCACAGAAAAAGGACATTAGGGGAAAAAATAAGGCCAGTCTTAATAACATATGGAAATTAATTTTTAAAAAAGGGGAGGAGGCAGCCCCGGTGGCTCAGTGGTTTAGCGCTGCCTTCAGCCCAGGGCGTGATCCTGGGGACCCAGGATCGAGTCCCATGTCAGGCTCCCTGCATGGAGCCTGCTGCTTTCTCCCTCTGCCTGTGTCTCTGCCCCCCCACCCCCGTGTGTCTCTCATGAATAAATAAAATCTTTAAAAAAAAAGGGGGGGGAGTATGGGAACAGCAAAACAAACCATTTTATTCAAATTCTATATTAGTATTATCGAACAACTAAAAAACACCTAAAAGTTTTTCAGGGGATGGACATCATGACGGTAGTTAAAATTTATGTATTTGTCAAAATTTCCGGAACTACAAATCTAAAAGGAATGATTTTACTGTCTGTAGATTCTAACTCAGTAAACCTCATTAAAACAAAATGAAACACACCTATTTCCCTGGACTTGGCTTTTCTAGAGCAAGTAAATACAACTGATAAACATTGTGTCAGTAGGAACCTGAAGAAGGCTTGGCCTGGGTTAGTGGCTGTGAAGAAAAGCATCTGGAACGATTGAAAAAGCACCTGTAAGGAAGATTTCTTCCCTCCCATCCTCAGGGAGGGGCAGCCATTCCTCAGAAACAGCTCACATACTGTACCACTGAGAGTCATGAGATGGCCAGTGAAGGATTCTGTGGTTTGGAGAATTCTGGATACAATCTTTGTGCCCTTTGCAAGTTATAGATTACTTACATTTTATTCTTTTACAATCATGTCATGTATAACAAAGTAGTTACTTCTTAGTTCTTTAAATATAGCAGCTTTCCCCAGGAAAAGATGTATTTAAGTGAACACCACTATCTTTTTTTTTTTTAATAAAGGTAGTTAGCGTTAGCATATTCAAAAGGAATTATTGTATTTTTAAGAAATGAAGACGTCTACAAGCAATTCATCTTTAAAATCCTAACATCTTTTTTTTTGGGGGGGTGGGCATTAATACTGTACTCTCACATAAGATGCAAGAACTTTGGCTTTCTATGAAATCAGCTATAAGCACTATTACAAGATCAGCAAGGATTCTGAGATGCATCCATATTATATACATTCATGTGAATGCACAGGATTTTTATAACACACAGAGTGAAATCTCGAAAAGTAAGCACGAATGCAGAGAAATGTTATTCATTCAAAAGGCCTGTAAGACAGCAGCTGTTCAAGAGCTATACCATAAGTAAAACCTCAAATTTAAAAGCACAAGCCCACTCAAATACCATTATAAACTCTGATACTTTAACATGAGGAAATTACAGGAGAATATATATTCCATTAATGGCTCTGAGAGAGAATCAGCAGGTGGCATTTTAAGACAAAGTAAAACCCACTTCTATTTTTCACTCTCTTTGCTCAGACAGCAGGTGGCATTTCTATAGCAAAGATCAAAATTATTAGGGCTTCTATGTTCCACACAGGTCTTCAGATTGCCAGGAGGCTTCAGTACTAAAAAACCTAAAATCTTACCTTACAAATATCATTTTCAATAATCAGAATATTGTTAGGGCTATGTATCTGTTGGAGACCAGTTAGTATGGTTAAAAGTTTCTACCCAGATTTACCTCTTACTTCTGTTGAGATTTGGGCACAGTTAATTAATTTCTTTGAGCCTCAATGTTTTCACCTGTGTAAGGGGTAGTATAGATAGGATTAAATGAGACAACATATACCAAAGTGCCACAATAGATTGCTGCCTCTCCCTCTTCCTTCACTCGTGCTGGTCCATCTTGTGCCGGTTATGACACGTTTCCTATAATTACCTGGCTATACTGCTTTCTAACCCCAATCGAAGAAAAGGATCATGCCATGCACAACTTTGGTTCCCAGGTGATAACTCCAGCCCTGGTCACACAAAAGGTCCTCCATAAACATTTGGTACACAAATAAGTAAATGAAGCAACACGATGGCTCCCCCTACCCCAGACCTGTCCACAGAAGTCAAGTGTAGCCGAACTGGGTTATTAGGTTATCAGGATTGAGAAGGTGATTCAGGCTATCAAGAAGCCACAAGGCAGGAGAAAGATCATACAGAGATGTGTAACTCATAAATAACCCCTCCAAGTGCTCCAAGTGTTTTTAAATAAAAATAACATCCCATGTGTCAGAGGTTAATCCCCCCCGTCTGAGGTTCTGGTTGCTCTATCTTCTGGCCAGTTTATGATCATTTGACTCCTCGTTAGTGCTGCCAAAGAAAAGAAATTGAATGAGGAGCTGCACAGCCTTGAGTACCGGGGGCTATCCCATCCCGATCCAATCCCTAAGACATCCTCAGGAACTCAGCCTACGACTAGAAGGCAAAAACAAAACAAGCAAAATAAAACCGACATCATTTTAGTCTAATACACCTTAACATAGAGTTCAAGATATATACACACCTGGAACTTCCCAACAAAGTCCATAAATGTTGGGCCATGAATCCCCTCCAAACATGTTAGTTTCTTATTAAATAGATTTGAAATCAAACCTGTTACGTGGCTGAAGAAACAGCTAAAGCCACTGCCTGCGGGACACACCTAAAAGAATGGAAGGTCTGAAAAGCAAAGCTTGTTTCTTCGACTCTGGGCTGGGCATGCCACTCACATGGGAACTAGAACACTGGCTTAAAATGAGAACTATAATCTTTCTGGAACAATAGGTCATGACGAGCTTCCTTAATGCCAAAATAAGTGTTTAGAGGTGACTTCTGCTAACTGAAAGAAAGTGGAAAGGGCATATATATTTACTCTGGCTTGAATACAACATTTCTGAATATGCCTATTTAGTGCCAGGAGTCAGAACTCTTGGATTTTAAACCCAGAACCCATTCCACGGAATGTGTTTCCTAGGGATGGCATCAAAAGGTTGTATCGCATTAATGTCTTAACAGCTCAATTATCTGTACATTTTGACTCCCAAGTCACCTTAGGTCTGGTGTGAGAATGTACACTAATTTTAATGTTAAGTCTCATAATGTAAGACCAACCACAATTTCTATTATTTAAAGAGTTTCTTTTAAGAAGCCATCAAATAATATGCAAATAATCACAATTTCAAGAAAACTGAAGTCTACCTACCTAGAAGGCATCTTAGCAATGATGATGCTGGTAAAATGACATCAAAACCCCTAAGATCTATGAACAGGTCTGAAGGGACCAGAACACCTAAGCCTGGGATCTTAAGCGAAGGAAGCTTATACAAACCACTATTAATTTCTCACCTTCAAAAAAAATCCTAAATTTGCAAGGCTAACTCATCTGAAATGGACTAGAGAAAAAACAACTACTGAAAAAGAATACTACATACAAATTTTAGGTCTCATAGTAAAAATATGGCAAGCTTTATCTCTAACTAGCTCTCTGGTCCAAACATCTAACCCCTAACTCAAATACTAAAACATACAGGAAATTATAATTTGTAAGCAAAGAAGCTCATTTTGCAGAATCCATAACAAGAACTATGACCTGGAACACCCTTGAACTATCCCATACACTCCCTGTTCCACTCTTCGTCACTATGGCCATTGAGATCTAAGATAATAAAAATCTTCCTTTATTTAAGAAGGTATCATTTATGGAAAGTACAGATTCATCATCATCCATTCAACCCGCCAAGTTAGGTGACTGGGCCTATCAGCTGGTTGGCCACCCATGTGCCCTTTGGAGCGGTTGAGCAAGCATGGGCTAATTTTACAAAGAACCATTTTTTTGGATTAGCAAATAATTTGTGTTTATTTGGATGGGTACTCAAATGGAGAATATCAAGTAGGTAAAATTACATTACTCCTTCCATGGACAAAAAAAAAAAAAAAAAGAAAGAAAAGAAAAATCTATCTGACATGGCTTCAATATCTCTAGGGCTCAGTGTCTGACCGAAGTAATCTACTTGGAAAAGTCTTTGATTTTTGATTGTATCAAAAGTCTTGAGATTAGCCAAATGAAAGTAGTATTTTTACAGGAATTTTATCTCAAGTTTCAAGATCAACAAGCCATTCCAAATCAGACGTAAGAAATAACATTACATAATAGTCACTTAATGGCTATTGTTTTACGGTAACAAAGGTTTCATTTACCATATTTCCTAGAGTGCTTTATTCAGCAGGCAGTTTTTCCCATGACAAACACACTTAATTTTCTTAACCCCTCCATATACCTGTAAATGCAAAACATTTAAAAAATTATGATTTCTAATTTAAAGATTCCCATCATTTAGTATTAAAGGGACGTAGGTGATGTTTTAATACAAGCTATGGATAGTTTCTCTGATTTTCTTCAAATTTAGTAGCTAAGAATTCTAGCAGCAGCTAGAAAATTCTAAGTGACTCAAGGGAGAAATGCAGTAAGGTCACAGTCAGGGTCCTGAGACATCAACATGCACTGTAATGTTTAAAATTAGAATAAAGCATAGCAAAGACAGCTTCAGTGAATACTCACAAGGCAAAAACGAGCCTGGTGAATCCATCAGCATTCTCCCTCTCTGATTCTATGACCCTAGGAGCCCTCAGCAAGTGTCATCACTTCTCACTTCCTCATCCCTCCAGCCCAGGTGATTCACTCACAACCTAATATATTATCTCCAAAAGATATCTGGAATTTGAACTGCCGTGTCATGGTAGAAAGTTTCCTGGGACATGGAGCTGGTTCTCACTTCGAAGAGCAAAAGCTTACTTGAGAACTTCAGGATATAAATGGCAGCTAGCCAACCACAGGCCAGGATGTGGACTGTGCCTGTATGTTCACCTGCAATTGCAGTATCCTAAGAGATCCCAGACTGGCATAATCTGAACCACGGATAAATCTAAGATCACAAAGTCAGTGGAATGTATACAAAGTCCCAGGGTTCTGGAACAACCCAAGCAATGTGAAGATTAAGAGAGAAACATTCAATGACGGTCGATTCTCCCTACCAGTCTGTTTTACCTTCAGATGCCGATCAAAGCCTAAGTTTCTCTGCTCAGGCCTTTAAAAACAAAACAAAACAAAACAAAACAAAACAAAACAAAACAAAACAACAAAACAGGATGATGTTTCAGGCTGATAATGGTAGGATTACCTTCCCTAATAAGCGCGTCCAATGGTGATTAGCGTAGCTAAGCCTCCTGCAGATCATCTCATTCTATTAATAAGGTTTTAAGGTCAACATTTTCAGAATTTACAACCAAGTTCACAAGGGAACTCTCCTAATTACCAAGACAGAGGAAAAGGAAATAACCAGAACTACAAGCGTTAAGGACCATGGGAATTTCTATTTAGAGATCTTTCTAGTTACACAATGTCCCATGTATCACAAAAACCAAATTTGCTATTTTTCAGCCAAGATCTCCACTGATAGAGATTGTGCCTCTACTAAATGGATTTCTACACACCCTGCACCCACTTTCATCCAGGTAGCCCCAGGACCATTTTAATATCTTGGCTCTACCACTTAACTTTCAAAGGGATTACTCAGTTACCATGACGTCACTCCCAAATGACTAGGTTACATGTAGTAAAGACAGCTCAGATTACAGCAGCTTGTGCATACTCACTCACACAAGACATGGGTGTGTATGGGGGTGAAGAGGGGCTTCAGGGCTTCTAGCCTTCATCCAAGGCTAGAAACTAGCCTGTTTCCATTTCAACCAATATGAGGAGGAGTCTCCCAAATGATTCAGGAGGAATCCTATTCCAAGCTGTCTCCCCTATGGCCCATTTCCACACAGGGACTCACTCAAGTGATCACTTAACCCTGACATCTGTCAGTTTTCAGCCCAGGAGGCAGATGGTCTCTATCTTGGGGCTTAGGATCCTCTTGTTTTAAAGACACTACCTGGGCTTCTGATAACAGGATCTATGGGTACGGAGAAGCAAGCAAAGCCATAAAGCATATAGTGTTGTACCCTGTCACTGTGAACTCAGGGACACACATACACACTCCTCCCAGCATTGACAAGTTGTAGTAATGGAGATAGCCTGTGCTTGTCCATAAAAAAACGGTTTATTTTTAAAGAACTTTTAAAATCCACCTTTGCACTCTCTCACACTCACCCTCCTCCCTTCTCATTTCTTACCTGCTTGCTCCTTTCTCCCTCCCCCTTAACTCCCAAGAGACCTACCCACTCAAGGAGCAAAACAATCTGTAATCTACTGAAAGCGTCATACTAGAGAATAAAAACGACATTTCCATCGTATGTCTATTCCTGCTCATGTCCTTTGTACCTGCTAGGCTTTAACAGGGTACAGGATACACAAGGAGACTGTAAGAACACGTTGGTTTGGTCTGGAGCAGCCAGGCCCTGCCTGGATATCACTCAGAGAGCTGCTGAAAGCTCCGGACCTGGGGGTCTCCACTCTCTCCTCCTCCCTGAGAGCACCCCTTCCCTGACTAGGTTGGGGGAGGAGGACCCAGGAGTGAGAGGCTCAAGGGATAGTACCAACACTGGGGCTAAGAGAGGCGGCCTGAAGGGTGAGTCCTGCAGTGACAGGCCGGCGGGTCCCACCTGCAGAAAACACCCTCTGGAGCAGGAAGAAAGGAGCAGGATGAAAGGAAGCAGTGGGAGACAGGCCTGGGCAGAGCTGGGAGTGGGAGGGAATGGGTCCAGGGACTCAGGGAGGGGCCGAGCCTGCAGGTCAGGTGTGGAGAGCAGGAGAGGAGGCCAGCCAGCGAGCCAGGTTCAGCCTCCCTCCAGGGAAACAGGCTTGGGGAGAGGCCAGGCCCAGCTCAAGGCAGGGAGGAGACAAGGGGCAGGAGAGGGAGTGAGAGGCATGCAGGGCCCGGGATCTGAAAGGGGAGCGCTCGGAAAGGAGACTCCTAAGGCCAGGAACGGAGCCTGAGCTTCTGAGGTGGTGAAAAGGGAACTGTCACTGCCCACTTGGGTGATGAAGCAGACAACAAAGTGAGCAACAGTGAGTAAGGGGATATGATTCAGGAGGAGAGCTGACGGGCCAGCTGTGAATGTGCAAGGAGCTGGGGCACAGCGATGTGTCACAACCACAGAGAGTGGTTACCACCCCTGGTCTGTGCTTCCTCCCTTCATGGCTGGTTCCTGGCTGCTGGGCCTCACCCCCGCCCCCCCCATCTTCATGCTGAGGTCATCCCCGCCTTCCCCACTGGCCTTGTCTCCCTGTGGAGTGACAGTGCTGCCAGGATCCCTCTGAGGACTCAGCCTCTCCCCAATCCTCCCTCTGAGGACTCAGCCTCTCCTCAGGCCTCCTTCCCTGTCGCTGCTGCCTCTTGGCCCACCCCTTAAACAGGGCATCCTTGGTTCTCCCACAGACTCATCTCACGTGTTTCTCAGATGGTCCCGATGATGACTCTCAAGCTTCTTATTCCTGGTCCGATCTCCCTGGTGCCCTGAGCCTGCACACCCAACGGCCCACCTGGGACTCTTTCCCTCCTGCCCCAGAGCCCTTGCCTTTCCCTGATGCCCACCCCTACCTCCCATAGATGGCTCCTTCACTTATTTTCGGTCTCCTGCCCAATGTCAACCCCTCAAAAGACACTCCTGGACCACATGATCTAAAGCAGCCCCTCACACTGCTACTCCCTTCTCAGCACCTGCTTGTAGCCTTTGGAACACTGACCACCACTGGGCAACTGACTTATTTAAATGCTTGTTTATCTGCAAGGCCAAAATCCCCAGGGCCACTGCAGACTGCTTTCTTGTGTCTCAGAGCCAATGGTTCATCAACTTTATCAACTCTATATCCTCAGTGTCTCTCAAATTCACAATCTCACCATATTCCTTGGCCAGACCTGCAAAACCCTTTAGACAGGCTACTGCAATAACAGATTAATTGGTTTCCAGGTCTCATCCTTCCGTCCCAGACCTAAACTCCCCAGAGCTGCTGGGCATGCCTTCTCCCTTTGGGTAAAGGCCAAGCAAGCTCCCACAAGCATCAAGTGCCTCAACTCTGGTCCTTAGCCTCATCGCCCACTCCTCATCCCCTTGGTGTCATGATAGAAACAATGTGAGCACTTAGTATTGAGAGGGAATTTTTAATGTGCCAGTCGTTGCATTATGTTTTTAACACATATGAACTATTTGACTCTTTACAACAATCCTATAAGTAATTTACTTGTCCCTGTTTTATAGATGGAGCAACTGAAGTCCAACGAACTTCCCCAATTTCATTCAAACCCAGGTGAACTGGCTTTAGATCAATCCCTTTAACCACTGTGGTGTATTATACGGCTTCTTCAAACTTTATGCATCAGCAATACTGAGTTATGCTTCTGGTTCTTTATGCTCCAGCAATACTGAGCTATGTATAGTCCCTCGAACTCCGTTGTGAAGGCCAATTTGCCTTTGTACACACCATTTCTTTTGCCCTTTGGGAAGGTCCAGTCCTTCTGTCAGGTATATACCAACCTAGCCTTTAAAGCCTCCCTGAGGTGTTGCCTTTCCTATGTGGTCTCTTTTGGCTCCTTGAGACCACAGTCTCTCATACCCAATGACCACTCCTATGGCTTATGTGTACCTTACAAATACCTCTCTATTGTCCTGGTTTGCAATGATTCATACACATGTCTTCACTGAAGGCAATCCTATGACTCACCTTTGGGCCACAGCACCCAGGCACACAACAGAGCTCGATAAATGTGGATTTAGCTGGACTTTCCGTAAAAGGGGTGAGTACAAATCGGTAATATACAACGTGTCAGGACAAGAGAGAAGTGTATTCTTTATACTTGGTAAGGACACCTATTCATGAGCAAAACAGAAACTCACCAAACACTACAGATGTTTCTGAAAAGATGTAGCATACATAAAACTTCAATACATTCTGACAATTGTAGCAGTTCAAGATCTCTGAATGAACCTGCTGTTCAGGACAGTTGCTGAGTAATGTGAACTCAGAAACACACACACAACCCCAAAACCAACTTTTATCCCATGGGTTCTCAGCAAATACACTAGGAAACTTGTTCCAAGTGATTAACTGAGTCACAAGCTGCCCGCTGGCATGGGTAATGATGCTTGATTTAGTTGTCATTGAGATTTGGATACTGTCACCTAAGCTCAATGAAAATATGACAGATTTCTGACCATTAAGGTTAAAAACCAAACATCTTCTAGAATCTCTAAATTGTGCTTTACCAAAACTAAAGTTGCACCTCAAAACTGAGCAGCAATATTTATAGATCAATGGTAGTCCTTTCTTTACATAGGTGATGCAAATAAAAAAGAAGCTTTTTTAAAAAAAAAAAAAAAGATGAGCTTGATGATCTCCCCACCACCCAAAGTTTTTAATCGAATTGGGGAAAAACATTATAAACCTAAGTGGTAACATAAAGCAGCCCTAGATTTCCATTCCTCAAAGCAACAGGTGGATGGCTATCTTAAATCAGCCTTGTGGAAATAATGGAGAAGCGGCGGAAACAAAGCCAGACATAAAAAAAAAGAAACTGTTACCTGTAGAAGATGAGTGATGAGATGGGACATCTTTGCCTCCTACCTGATGTAAGCAAGGAAAACTCCAAGTTTCTCACTATGATAATATCTTTTATTACTGGAGATATGTTTCAAAACCCCCAGGACATGCCTAAAACTGCAAATAGTACTGAGCCTTACATCTACACCATGTTTTTTCCTGGAGACAGATACCAATAAAATGTAATTCATAAATGTGGCACAGTAAGAGAGTAACAACTGATAACAAAATAGATAACAAATGCTATAATAAAAGTTAGGTGAATATGGCCTTTCTCTGTATCTCGTGGTAATGTGAGATGATACAGTGTCTATGTGATGAGATGCAGTGAGGCAAACGACGTAGGCACCGTGACCTAGTTCTAGGCCACCATCATCTGCTTCTGGACTGTGGCTGACCACAGGTAATTGGAACTGCAGAAAGTGAAAGCACAGGCTGGGGGTGGGGGGTGGTGGGGGGGAGAGACTACTGTGGTAGCTATGGTGTTAGCTCTACATTTTCTGTAGATGTTCTTCATCAGGTTGATGAAGTCCCTCTCTCTGCCTGGTTTTCTGACAGTTTTTGTCAGGAGTGAGTACTGGATTTTGTCCCGTGCTTTTTCCGCATACACTAATGCAACCACGTGATAATCCTTACTTAGCTTGTTTATGTGACAGATTACATTGATTTTCCACTGCTGCACCATCTTTGCGTATCTGGGATAAACTGGTCATGATATATAACTGTTCTCATATTTTTTTTGAAAAAAATATTTTGTTTATTTGACAGAGAGAGAGAGAGAGTGAGCACAGGCAGAGGGAGCAGCAGGCAGGAGGAGAGGGGAAGAAGCAGGCTCCCTGCTGAGCCAGGAGCCCGAGGTGGGGCTCTATCCCAGCACCCTGAGGTCATGACATGACCTGCTTCAGTTAAGCTGAAGCAGACGCTTAACTGACTGAGCCACCCAGATGCCCCTGTGTTCATACCTTGTTGGATTTAATATTTTGCTAACAGAACGTATGACATTTTTTCCATGTGAGTGTCTTCTAGAAGTATGAACTGTAAGACTGTGTCACGTAAGCTCACTCACAGAATTTAAAGGACAGGCAAGGCAAGAGAAAGTATGGATATTTTGAAAGGTTTAAGATGGTGTAGAGTATTTATAAAAGTTTTCATAAAATTAAAAAAAGAAAATTTCCCTTAAAACAAAGCATATGTGATTTTAAAAAAAATAATAAAACAGTTTCTAATGGAATAGGTAAGCTTTACAGCAAAAGAGCAGACAAAGTCAGTGTGCATCCAGACAACCTACTGTCTACCACAGTCAAGACAAAAAGGATTGAAGGCAACGATAAATTATCTTTGGGACTCAGGTCAAGGAATGTCAGTTTAATATTGTATAAAAATCTGGACCTGAGATTAGGTCTGTATGATCCCCTCCCTACGAACTCAGGGAGTTAAAAGTTACAGGCCCAGGCAGGCCCAGCTGAAAAAGAAATTTTCAAAGTTTTCCTGTGACAGAGCAAAGCAGCAAACAAGTACCGTGTTGAACTGGCAAGGCAAATGGCATGGACCAAACCAAGAAGGCTTCCATGATGAAAATGTCTACCATCACAGAGACTTAAGGGGAAGCGTGAAATCCTTCAACCGCTCTTTCTTTTGTCTAAATGGTGCGAATACGCTAACCCTCAAAAAGCTCTAAGATGTTCATTCATATGCTCAAAGCTAGATTTACTCTTTGATAGATGAAGAGGCTGAGGATAAAGAAATGGTCAAGACGAAATCCTCTAACTTATAATGTTAACCAGAACACATAGTTAGGAAAAAAACCACGGAAAATGAATGATCTGTTGGACAAAGTCAACAAATATGGAGAAAAGCAGCTGGGCCTGGGCAGGAGAGATGTTTCCCCGGCTAAGGCACACACACTGGAGGGTGAGGGTCAGGCGTCCCCACCTGGACAATGGCAAAAGGACAACCTGAGGATGGCAAGGTCCTTTCGAAAGGACAGATTAAGGGAACCTGATCAGCCAGGTGAGGAATGGGGTTCATGTGGGAGTTGGAGGAGGAGACAGGATTTAGAGCAGTGAAGGGAGGTCACAGGATGGGAAGAGTGCCACTGTAAGCACATGCTACACGTCCCAGGGAAGGGCGCAGAGTCAGAATTGATCACTGTATAATAAGAGAATGCAACAGCTACATATGCTGCTCTGGACGGGAAGACACCTGCCCTTCAGGTTTCCAAATCTACATAATAAATATAAAGCAGTGCTGGTCCTTTGAGACCAGTAATAAGCAGATGTACGTAGAAATGAAATTCAGGACCCATATCTCCAAATTCCGAGAATCCTGGAAATCCCCAGTAACCAATAGGCTGTGACAACCTTTACTAATAGAAGGGAGGGAAGAAAATCCATCCCCTTTTCTGTTTCACTGAATTGAAAAAAATGGATCCATGACTTGGGGAATGGAGAAAGGCCTCCCACACCCTCTCATTTTGCTGGGAAGAGCCTAAGTGACTTCTAAAGTAACTCAGAACTCAGGCTCTTGGCCAGCATGAGCTGTCTCAGTTGCAGTGTTCTGGGCTGGAATGCCCCGGGCTGGAAAGTCAGGGCCAGACTAGGCTGAGAATTGTCTCAGTCACATCATCAACAGGTAGATGGGGCGAAGAAAGGCTCCAACTGCTTTTCAGGTTCAGACGCACAGATCCGATGCCAGAGGTCTTTGAGAAGTGACTTCAGGTGAGAGTAGAGGCTGCATCGTAGCCAGGACTACACCTCGCAAATATTTAAGGGCCCTTGACCTTCCTCAAAAGGTAAAAAGTCATAGAACGTGCTGCCGTGGAAGTCGTGGTCTTGTTCACAGACAGCATCATCCCTTCAATGAATTACCTGCACTTCTTTTGCTGGGGGTTGGTACATGGATGACACATCTTGAACAAAAAAATGACCAACCCCAAAAGGTCAGGTCTCTGAAGTCATATTTACCTTTAATACAGCATTGGTGCCACTAAACCACGTGAGATCCTTTACATAAACAAGGTGACTATCTTGTTTAACGTCTACTCGGTATCAGACATACATGTGTTTTATATACGTGTATTTGCACGCGCATACACAACTATGGCTTGTGAGATCATTCCCAGATGCTTCTGAAATCTAAAAAATTACCATGGGAAATTTCAAAGGGAAAATTCACTGAGTTTTCCAAAGTATTAGGTATCTGACTTCGCACTACAAAAAGTTAATAGATACAACAAAGAGAATACACCATTTTTTTTGTGTTCTTTAAACCCTGGAACACAGAGATTATGAAGCTCCAAATCCGACAGCCAGCATCCTGTTTATCTGACCGCACCACTGCGCTTAGACACATTCACGCATACGCACAAGTCAAGTTTTGAAGAAAAACTGAGAATCTGTAGTTACGCAACTCAGAAGGTGTGTCCCCTCTAAAACCACAACCGTGCCACCTTTCTGTGCTGGACACACGCGGGAGAAAGACTCCCTTTAAAAATCACATGCTCTCTCTCAATCTGAGTGTCAGCAACTAACTCTGAGCTGCCTTTCACTTTTGCCACCAGTTTCATCCTGATTTGAAGGTTCCCTTGTCCCCCACCTATTCTATCAAGTGTGTTACAGAATGAAAAGGCCAGCCTGTATTGGGCATAAATGCCAGCAAACCAGGAAAAAAAAAAAAAAAACAAAGTGGCAAAGTCACGCAGACCTGGCTCTTCGGAGCAGACAACGTGAAACAGGCTCACTTGAGCTATCGTCGCGTTGCACATCTGCATCTTATAAAGGTCAAATATTTAAAAGAAGGGAGCATCGGAGGGGCTCCACAAAGAGACGCCGAAGCCTCGAGCGAAGGAAACGGATGAATCTGATCAGATCAGAGACAGACAGACAAAGTAGCTCTCCTCCCCCGTCCCCTCCCGACTCATCCTCCCTTCTTCCCTTCTTTACGCACATTTCCAAAGAACAACTCTAGAAGCCCAGGCAACCAGGATTCCCCAGGAAATCCACCAGGATGACAGATTACCTGAAACAGGTATCCCCCTCCTCTGGCAGGATATAAACTTTTCAAACTGTGGCCCAATAAACAAAACCCCAGCTGCTGAGGGGCTTGGGCAGTCGGGCCGCCTCCAAGCACAGTCCCTTCTCCAGGCAAAGTATCCCCCATTTGTTTTTTTTTCTTTTTTTACCTTTGTGTTCTCCGAAGCCTGTTCCCAGTCCTCAAATGAGGCAAAGTAAAGTTTGAGAGCACAGTCCAAAAATTGGGGTCAGACATATCCATTTCTTTCCTCTCTTCAATTCACCGTGGGATCAAGGCCATAAGGCCAGACCAGGGAAGGAGGTGGGGGTGGAGGGCGGGGGGCTTAGTGGGTAAAACGGAAAAAGGAAAAAAAAAGAAAAAAAGGCAAAAAAATAAAAAAATAAAAAAATCCCAATGATGTAAGTCGGTCCCTCCAGGGGAAACGTGCAGTGTGATGTCCAGAGCAACTCGGAGCCCATCTGAGGCAGGCGTCTGGCCTTTCAGGAGCACACAGCCATTTCTGCGAGGTTCAGGAAACTTCCTTCCTCTCGGGTCTGCCCTGGGCCGCGGCCTGGGCGGCTATAAACAGTAATTACACGAGTCGGGCCGTGCGCTCTGCACAAAATGCTGTCTGTGTGCGATTCAGTCCAGGGACTTTGTCATCTGTTGGGCAGATACCATTCGCGGCCCCGCGGGGGGGGGGGGGGGGGGGCGGCTATTTAGGTCTCGGGTTCCGGGAGCGGCGGGCGGGGCGTCCCACATCCCAACGTGCCCAGGGCCCCAGGGCCGAGGTGCCGAGGTGCCGAGGTTCAGGCTGCGCGCCCGCGGGCAGGCACGGAGGCCTCCTCTCCCCCTTCTCCAAAAAAAAAAAAAAAAAAGGAACTCAAGCAGCACTTCCAGGAGCCGGGCCGCCTGGGGCGGGAACAGGACACCTTTGTGCGGCCTCCGCGGCGGGGGCGGGGCGGGGGGGGGGGCCTTCCCGCGGGAGCAGGAGCCGGAGCCCCGCCGCGCGGGGAGGGGCCTCCTGGGAGAGGGGGGCGGGGGCGGGGTGGAGTGGGTGGGGGCGGGGTCCGGGCGGGGTCGGGGCACTCGCGGCGGGGGGACCCCAGCATCCCCCCCCCCAATCAGTCAATCGAGGCACCTGAGCCTGCGTGCACGGGTCGGGACTGGGACTGGGGGCGGAGCACGGGACCCGGGCAGTCGGCGAGTACTCTGCCCCACGCGGTGGGAGGAGGCCTCGCTCATCCCAGACGCCACACTCACCTGGGAGGTGCCACACTCATCCGGGAGGCCACACTGGCTCAGGAAGCCACACTCACCTGGGAGACCACACTCACCTGGGAGGTGCCACACTCATCCGGGATGTCACACTCACCTGGGAGATGACACATTCATCCAGGATGCCACACTCACCCCGGGGGGGATGACACACTCACTCACCCAGGACGTCACACTCGCTCAGGAGGCCACACTCACCTGGGAAACCACACTCACCTGGGAGAAGCCACACTCACCCACACCCTCGGCCGACTCTGGTTACAAGTGCACCTGCCCAGTTGTGCTGGGCACACCTGTTGGGCTCCGCAGACGCAAGCACCGCGGGGACCACAGGCGACTCCCCGTGAGGACGCTCCCGCATTCATTTAATGCACGTGCGATTGTCCTTCCACGTGTGTTAGAACTTGAAGGAATGAAAGGGAGGCTAATCCCCGTTCCTGGTGTTCATCTTGAAGACAAGCATGGTATTCAAATACCTCCCCCAACCCTCCAACGAAAAATGCTTGTGGGAAAAGTCTATGAAGGGGAAAAATCAGAATTTAAATGAGCTGCCTTAAATCTGCTGTTCCAGGGCGAGGAGCTACTAAATTTTAAGACAAGATTTTAATTAAAAAAAAAAAAAAACAACAACTCATAAAAATGGTTTCATTCCCCTACTAAATACTGGAAACAAACCTGCCTACAGAATTATGAGGGTCACTAGGGGTGAGGGGTGAGCTGACAAAGGGAGGTGGGGTAAGCAAAGAACAGGACTGTACTGTGACATCTGCTTTATCTTATTCTTAGGACTCCTGAAATATTTTCACCCCAAGACGCTAGGAATTTCTGATAATGATTATATTGCAGGGCTTTTTTGTGTGTTATCTTCTGAAACTCTCACTGAGCCTCCTCAGATCCTTGAGATCTACTAAGGTAGACAAAGAAGGCGATATTTTCTCAATTTAACAAGTGACAAAATATACTTCAGACATTTAGGAACTTGGTTCACTATGTTCTCCATACTAAGTTTTTGTTTGTTTGTTTGTTTGTTTGTTTGTTTGTTTTTTACATTTTTAAGGATTTAAAAGGGGACTGTACTTCCCATGCTCCAGAGCAGTTGGTCAACCTCAGTACTTGGACATGTGAGGCTGGATAATTCTTTGCTCTGGCGGGGGGGGGGGGGGGGGTTGTCTTGTACATGGGAGGATGTTTAGCAGCATCCCTGACCTCTAACCACTAGATGCCAGTTGTGACAATCAACAATGTCTACAGACATCACCAAAGGTTCCATAGGGGGCAAAATCCTCCCTGGTTGAGACCTACTGCTTTAGATAAAGCATCTCTCTGACAAAGAGACAGGGCATTGGCAAAGGGCAAAAATCTTGGGTCTCAATTCTGGATCCAATTATTACTATGAATTAATAAGACAAGTCACTTAATCTGCCCTTTTCCACCATTTTGGAGAGCTCATGATAGGACCAACCTTTCAGAAATCAACATACCTAAGTGAGATGACATACATCAGCCCCTATAAGCAGTGTTTAGGACACACTGCACATCAGTGTCAGCACTATGCTGAAGCAAAAAGAATATACGATGTTGAGAGGTGTAGGAATAGAGCAGAGGACACCCTACACTGTGCCCTCTACTTTCATGGTGGCATGAACATGCCTCCCCTGAGGTGCTGGACACACTGGTCAGGTTGTTTACTGCCTTCCCTATTAGTTTGTGCTTTCCTCAGGGCTGGAGTCATGCTTTATTGATTTCCATATTTCTAAACTCTGATGGTTTCTGATTTACATAAGCACTTAGTGAATACTTTTTGAATGGAGACACTTCAGATGCTTGGGTTTCTCTTAAAATGCCCTAAAATGGTCAGTGATAGCAGGTCAACTGATTTTTTTTTTCAGAGAACCATAACTTATGAATCCCATAAAGATACTTTTAAGTTCTAAAGAATTTCTCTTATTGACTAATGTTTATCTACAGGCTGTAACTGAAAACAGAAGTACTATCATTCCTCAATGTATTAATGTTGCTCTGAGAAATGTCACAACCAAAACTAAGAGCAACTCTCTGAATCCCACCCACCACTCCCATCCCCAAAGGTATGCCCAGGGAATAATTTTTGTGCTCAGTTATAGGTATTCACGTTTAAGAGGGAAAATTTCACATGAGAGAGTGCCCAGAGAAGAACAATCAAGATGGTGAAAGGAGATATGAAAGTGTGAGATATATATCTATATATCTCATGTGAAGAAACTGTGTGTTGAAAGTGCAGAAAGAAAATTTAGGGAGCTTGACGGTGGTCCTTAAATACTGACATAACTACTACGTGGACAAGTCCTCGGGTCCAAAGATGAAAAGGCCTGAAAGGCCAAGAGAGGATGTCTTCTAAGTGTGTCTGAGTAGAGGTAACTTGAAGGATATGCAGTGCACAAAACTCAAGTTCTGGATGGTTGCAAGAGCTAATGACTCTGTACCTCCTAACTCCTGTATTCTGTTTTTTCTAGAAAAGCCCTATTATTTGAGCAACACCCATACACAATAAACTAAAATGGGTCAATGAGTACATAAAACATGTTTTTCTTCTCTTGATTGAATGATAGATATCCTGGTCCAGATATCATTCCAATCTTCACTCTGTACATTCTGGTAATCTACTCTGCAGATTTTCAAAGGGATGGGGGAAAAACAATTTATTTTTCTTTTTTTTATTTTATTTTTTATTTTTCTTAAACTACATGTACTATAACATGTTTTTTTTTTTTTTTCTTTTTGCACTTGGGAGGCTTGGGGAAATTTGGGCTGTGTCCAAAATGAAAAAATAAAAATAGGTAAAGGGCATAAGGAGCCAGAAATGAACTACTTAATACAGTGAAAGTGGCTGATACATTCCCACATTCACTTAAGATAAGAGTAGGTGTGACACTCAAGTGTAACTTGTCTTCTAACCTGTTTGACTTGATTTGGGAACCTATGATTCAGAAGATAATGCAGTCAGCAAACACAAGAATTAAAAATTGTCAGAACTCCTGACATTTTCCTACAGACAAAATAATTACATGGGCAAAAACTAGAGTATAGTTTAGTTGCCAGTATGGTGAAACTGGCTACAGACTAAGAGGAAGTGGACATTTATTGGAAATTCTTAAGACTATAGCTGGTCTAAGTCAATATACAGATGTTTAGCAAGATTTTCTACTTATTGCACAATAACTGAGCCTACACAGTAATGGACAAGCTTTGTGATCCACAATGCTCCTTCACTGAACCAGATGATATTATGAGCCATTGTTTTTATAAGAAAGGTATGTGAATGAAAAATAAGCTTGTCAGGCTACTGAAATGCTGACTTAGGATGAAATGAGTACTTAAGAATGGGCCAAATTCTGCATTGTTCCCCCCGCACCTCCCACCCCCGCCAATATACAAAGAATTCCATGTTCTTTTCACTGATTCGAATTTTCCCATTCACTTCCCACCCACTACTCCACGCCTGCTCAATAGCATTTTCTCTCACCCTACACAGAACAGTGTTGAAGGTAACATCCCTGGAGCCTTCCCTGGACTTAAACACAGTGGGAGACTAAGCTTGCTAATGAAGGTGTGTAGCCTGGGAAACTGGCAGCTCCTTGCACTGACACTCTGGCCATAAGGCCAGTCCCGATGAGAAGACACCATGAAACATGGTATAGATACCGAGTTCCCAAATGTATCCTACCTGATGTTGGCCAAGTCTGGGAATTGTGCTATAAACTCTGATCTCTATCCACCCCCATCTCTAGAGCACTAGAAGGGACTACTTCTCCAATGCTGCCCATACCTACAGGACTACTTTGGCCACTTTCCAAATGCTGCCTTGTGAACTCAAGGGTAGCCAGGTGAGTAGCAAAATGCCTGTCCAAAATAAGCAGTCCTTGCAATCAGTGCACATCTTAAGAAATGAAGCTTAGGGCAGCCCCGGTGGCTCAGTGGTTTAGCGCTGCCTTCAGTCCAGGGTGTGGTCCTGGAGACCCGGGGTCAAGTCCCACGTCGGGCTCCCTGCATGGAGCCTGCTTCTCCCTCTGCCTCTCTCTCTCTCTCTCTCTCTCTCTCTCTCTCTCTGTGTGTGTGTGTGTGTGTGTGTGTGTGTCTCACGTGAATAAATATATAAAATCTTAAAAAAAATGAAGCTTAAAGGCTGAGCTATTCAGAAAGTTGCATCAAAGTGGAGTGGGTTGAAAGGAAACTCTACTAGCATTATTTAACAACTTTTTTTTTTTTTTGCTCCCATTACCAAGCTATGAAAGAAGATAGCAAAGATAAATAAAATTAACTTGTAAGAAAAAAAAAATTAACTTGTAGGGATAGATGTGAAGGCTCGATACCAGAAGATGGATAATAAATAAGGTTACATCGTCCTTGGAAAATGAAAAAAAAATTTTTTAAACTGTATCACAAGGTAGATTCACATTTATAGAGTGAGGAGATAAAACAAAGCAAACACAATAAAACTGATTTGTATTTCTTGACAGCTTGAGAAGAGAACTGCATAACCCCCAAGGACTGGTTGAACGATAAGTCTGAAAGAGCAAAGGACAGGCGGAAGGCTGGCTAGAAGACAACAAAACATTTTCCTCAGGCACTCCTTGGAATCCAGAAGAATCATAGGCTCAGGAAATGTAGCAAATAACCAATAACTTAAAAAAAAATCCAAAAGGAGAGAACAGATGAATATAGGCAATAAAGTATTTCTCTCCCAAATTAGTGACTCCTTGATGGGTAGGACAGAGAAGCAGAGTAGAACATGCATGGTAGCAGCCCAGCAGACAGGACGGGGTTGGGTTTCCTGATTACCTCTTGTAAGTATATCACCCTAGCACGCTATCCTCTGTCCTACCAGCAAGGAAAGATCCCAGAGGAGTGGCACAGTAGGTTTGTCAAAGCTCTACTCCCCCACAACAGGAGGTGAACAGAAAAGATCTCTCATCCTCACAGGGCTGCTGTGAAGGGGTCAGCCTACAGGAGATGACACCAAGGGAGTCACTCCATTCTAAACCTGGAATGATCTAGAAGACTCACCAACAAGTGACACATAGTACCCCCTCTAACACAGCTAAGCCATCCAATTTTGGAGCAGAGCCCACACCTTGAAGATCAGCCCCCTCATCTGACAAACAGGAAGTCTAGCTTGTGTCTTACTTTAAGATCGAACTTCTTGCCACTTGTTCTAGGGCAGCCTTCCTAGTAGGTTCCTCATTCCCACCTGGCCTCTGGTCCTGAGAAAAGGTTCTCCCACAGTATCAACATCAAAATCTGTTTGCAGATCAATCCCCATTGGAATAAGAGCTCTATCTTATTCTTCCCTATTCTAAGGGAAGGGCTCTATCTCCTTCATCTTTATTATTATTATTTTTTAAGATTTTATTTATTTATTCATGAGAGACAGAGAGAGGCAGAGACACAGGCAGAGGGAGAAGTAGGCTTCCTGCGGAGAGCCCCGTGTAGGACTTGATCCAAGGACCCCAGGGGATCACGATTTGAGCCAAAGGTAGACACTCAACCACTGAGTCACCCAGGTGTTCTCTTCATCATCTTTAAATCCTCAATACAATCATTGGGATGAATGTTGGGAGAAGGGGAAAAAAAAGAAAAAACATGCTCAGACTTAACATGATACTTGATAGCAAAGTCAGGTATAGAATCCTGTTATTTTGAAGACACAGCTTGTACATGTTTTCAAAAGCTTTTTTTTTTTTTTTGATCTATTCCTTCTGAATTTCATGAGTCCATTCCATTATCTATACAATGCTGTGCCTGTTAGGCATGCCTACTGTCTCAGATGTGAAAATCTCAAAAAGTAGAGACCACACAGCTATATAGTTCTAGATAGATAGATAGATAGATAGATAATTAGTTTATATGCAATGCTAAATGCTTTTTGACTGAAACAATGACCCCCAGTTAATAATCATTGCATTAGTCTCTCAGTCTGGAATTAACTTCAAGGACATGGAGTTTCTTGATCTAGAAGCTTGGGTCTAAGGTTCATCATTTCTTATCCGGCTCCTAAGCATGAATTACAGTGCAATTATCACAAGTGTCAATTTGGTTTAAGTGGGTCAGGGTGGTTATATTTAGCCCTTTAGTAGCTGACACTAAGACCTTTC
Organism: Vulpes lagopus; assembly: GCF_018345385.1. Lineage (NCBI taxonomy): Eukaryota > Metazoa > Chordata > Mammalia > Carnivora > Canidae > Vulpes > Vulpes lagopus. The sequence continues at coordinate 101,902,288 of NC_054831.1, read as the reverse complement.
TGTAATGTAAGATTAAAGTTAATTTATCAGTTCTTCTCTTCTTGAATATTTTTCCAGGTCAGACATCTAAAGTTATGGAAAATTATCCCACTAAAATAAGAGATAAGAATTTCCATCAAAGTAACATAGGGAGCATATAGAGACCAAGGTAGAAAGCATGTGCTTCTGCTAACAGTCAGGATTTTATTCCACTGTTAAAGTTGATTCACATTATTCCACAAATCAGAGGCTATTATTCTAGGGAAGAAACAAAATATTTTAGCCAAGGAGTTCTCAAGCAACCTTTAGTATCTATATCTATTAAGTTATATCATTTTCACTACCAACAAAGATTTTAAAGGAAGTATCAATTTGTAGAATAAACAATGTTTAGAATGAAAAGTGTTCAACCTAACTAGTTCTGATAGAAATGCAAGCAAAGCATCAATCAGCTATTTTTACCTGTTTAACTGGCAAAGATTAAAAAGAAAGATACTATCAGTGCTGGTGAGAGCACGAGATAAGTTCTCTCAACTATCTGGAAAACTCTCTAGAGAAGAAAACACACACACCAACACATACATCACATATACACAGGTACACATACATAATTGTATATGTCTGCTACATACATGTGCATATAACACACACACACACACACACAAGTATACATTTTAACTATAAACGGACATCCTGGAACTTACACAAATACAATCAACTGTACACACAAACATGTATGCATATGGAAATTAACCTCAGAGTTCCTTATAATAGCACAATACGGGTGACAAAAACCAAAGGTACAAGATCTTAATAATGTAAATAAATGTTACTTTAGGGGGATCCCTGGGTGGCTCAGTCGTTTAGCGCCTGCTTTTGGCCCAGGGTGTGATCCTGAAGTCCCGGGATCAAGTCCCGCGTCAGACTCCCTGCATGGAGCCTGCTTTTCCCTCTGCCTGTGTCTCTGCCTCTCTCTCTCTCTATGTCTATCGTGAATAAATAAATAAAATCTTAAAAAAAATGTTACTTTATTAGGGCAAATGCTAATAAATACCAAAATAGCCGTAAAATTAAATACTATAAAACCAATAAAGAGAGAATAATAAATTCCAAAGATATCCAGGTTCTAATCCCTGCAACCTGTGAATATATTACCTTACATGTCAAGAGGAACTTTTTTAAAAGAAGATTTTATTTATTTATTCATGAGACACACAGAGGGAGGCAGAGACACAGGCAGAGGGAGAAGCAGGCTCCATGCATGGAGCCCGATGCGGGACTCGATCCCAGGACCATGGGGTCACGACCTGGGTCGAAGGCAGACGCTCAACCACTGAGCCACCCGGGTGCCCCCACGAGGAATTTTGAATATGTGATTAAATTAAGGGTCTTGACATGGAGAGATTTTCCTAAATTATTTCCGAAATATAATACGTGTCTTTATAAGAGGGAAGCAGAGGGAGGTTTGACTATAGAAGAAGGGAGTGTGACACAAGCAAGATGCAGCACTGCTGACTTTGAACATGGACAAAGGAATGGAAGGAATGCAGCTCCAGAAAGACACTGGAGAAGTCAAGAACAGGTGTGACACCCTACTGTTTCCAGAGGGGGCTCAGCCCAGCAGACACCTTGATTTTAGCCCAGGGAAACGGATTTCAAGCTTCTGACCCCTAGAAGTCTAGGAGGGTAAATATATGTTGTTTTTAAACCACTTAGTTTGTCATAGTTTGTTACAGTAGCCATTGGAAACTAAGACCACATTAAAGTATGCATTATAGGAAAGGCTCCTGAAATATGTTTAAAAAAAGAAAAATAATGGAGCAGTTATGATATTACCCTACTTATATACATGAATGTATATGAAGACAAAAGACAGAACTAAGTATTTTTAGTGGCCATCTAGAAGTGTGGAATTGCAGTTGATTTTATTCATTTATACATGTATATGTGTGCGTGTGTATACATTTTCCCCCCCGTGAGTCCTATTATTTTTAATTAGAAAAAAAACTCCAGGGACGCCTGGGTGGCTCAGCAGTTGAGTGTCTGCCTTTGGCCCAGGGCATGATCCTGGAGTCCCGGGATCGAGTCCCACATTGGGCTCCTGGCATGGAGCCTGCTTCTCTTTCTGCCTGTGTCTCTGCCTCTCTATCTGCATCTCTCATGAATGAATAAATAAATAAAATCTTAAAAAAGAAAAAAATTCCATTCCTAGAAACCATATATCTGACAGTCTTTTTATCATGACCTGGGAGTTCACGTTTCTGGAATTTTAGAATAGTGTCAAGAGTTCAAACTTAGAAATGATACACTTTTACATGGACATTTTCATAAAATTGGATTGGCATCTTTTGAGAAAATAAAATGCAAATGTAAAAGCTCTAACAACCTTAGAAATACTAAAATTGCTTTAAAAATGAAGGCTTTCCTACTCCTGGGAATTTCATAATATAAAAATGAAAAATAACTGTTTCTACACATAAATCCTTACCTGCCTATGGCAACTGGGCAAATGGGTATTTTCAAAGCTGACTGGGTTATAAATCCATACAGGGCTGTCTGTGTTTTGGGTTGAATATATATGTTATTTGCAGAATGGTCATGCTGTGCATTTTATGAGATCAGTTCTGAATTCCAGAATTACTTCATTGTGCTGTACACGATGACTTTCTTATTTCATTACTCAGAACTATCATTTACGTTTTTAAAAACAGGATTTTATTTATTTGAGAGAGAAAGAGTGATCATGAGTGGGGGACAGGGGCAGAGGGAGAGGGAGAAGCAGGCTCCCTACTGAGCAGGGAGTTGGAAGCAGACTTGGGGCTCGATCCCAGGATCCTAAGACCAGGACCTGAGTGGAAGGCAGACACTTAACCCACTGAGCCACCCAGGCACCCCCCCAAATCATTCACTTTTGACAAAACAAGTGCTATTTAAATACTAGCCAACATATGTGCAGTAAAAAAAAAAAGTGTTCCTAATTTCAAAATATTATTAATTTGGGATGACCTCTCTCCTCTCTCCTACAAACACAAACTCATTATTTCCCATGAGGCTAGATAATTTAGATTTTACCATCTTTACTGAACTAGATTACGATAACTGAAAGGCACAGACCAACTTTCTGGTACCAATCAAAGAAATATTCTTTGAACCAATGTCCTGTAAGACATATCAGAGATGACAACTATATTAAAGTTGATGGTTATCAAAGAACTTTCAAAAAGAAGTTATTCCAGGTTTAAGAGCTATAGTAACAGTAATCAATCACGTCATCCAATGTAGTGGCAGATGGGTGATAAATGAATATCCATTGGTGCGAAGTAAGAATGATCTCTACAAAGTGGCTTTCAGCAAATGGTTCCCCATGGTATAAGGTCTCCCTCACTAGAGAGGCTAATAACCCTTCATCATTTGACCATAACTATGTCTGAGTAGTCTTCGGTGGGCATCACCGGTATGAATAAACACATATTTCAGAATTATAAGCAGACACGAAAAAGTAAAACTTTACAACCTAAAAAACCCCCCAAAAAACAAAAAGGGGGGGGGTGCCTGAGTGGCTCAGTCGGTTAAATGTCTGCCTTCAGCTTGGGTCATGATCTGGGGGTCCTGGGATCAAGCCCCATATCGGGCTCCCTGCTCAGTGGGGAGTCTGCTTCTCCCTCTCCCTCCCCCCCCAACTTGTGCTCCCTCCTCTTTCATACAGTATTATAAGGGATGCTAATACACCAGTGATAAAAGGACAGATGACATATATGCAGCAGAAACAGACAACTCAAGAGAGTAGGAAAAAGATATCTCACTTAAATATAACCAAAATACACTCGTTGGGAAAATTAGGAAGTGAGACACGAGTAAATTAAGTTCTTACTGGACATTAAAAAAAGGGGGGGGGGGAATCCCTGGGTGGCTCAGTGGTTTAGCGCCTGCCTTGGGCCCAGGGCATGATCCTGGGGTCCCAGGATCGAGTCCCGCACTGGGCTCCTGGCATGGAGCCTGCTTCTCCTTCTGCCTGGGTCTCTGCCCCCCCACCCATGAATATATAAATAAAAATATTTTTTTTAAAAAAGCAACAGGTTTTCACATTGTATGGAGCCCCCTGGCCAAGGCCTCCATTACCTCTTCTTGCCTGGATTAATAAAAAGTCCTCCTCCTCCCCACCCCCCTACGCCAGACTCCTCCAAAGCCGCCAGCCCTAACATGTGCACACAATCGTTTTACCCTCCCTTCCGTGAAAGAAATTCTGTGCCCCTCCTCATGGGTCAAGCAATATTCCTTCATGTCACTTCTGTCCTACCATCAGCGAATTACCTGGAGTGCTTGTTAGAAATGCAGATTTAAGGAGGCTTCTCCACATCCCCTGACTCAGGATTTCTGGGCATGAAGCCCAGGAATCTGCATTCCTCCAAAGTGCCGGAGGGGGGGGGGTGTCTTATGCACATTAGAGCTTGAGAGGTTCTTCACAGGAAAATCAAAACCTCTTTAAATGGAATACTTTACGAATACAGTCCCTTATCGCTCCTGCCTCATCCTTTTGACACACGTCCCTTTGTGGTTTATGCTCCAATAAAAAAAAATATGTACTTGTCAGAAATAGTGAATTACTTTCAGCTCCCCAGACGTCGGAGCTGTGCCATCCCTCATTGCTTTTGCACATCCTGTTCTCTCTGTTCCTAGAATTTCCATCTCCTCTGCCTGGAAAACTTCTGTTCATCTTTCAAATGAGAGATGTAAGGTCACCTCTCCAGCTAAGTCTGACTTCCTCTTGGAGACCTTTCTCCTGGATCTCGAATGAACTTTACACACACACACACACACACACACATGCCTTTCAGAGCAGTCATTTTACTAGAGAACAAATATCTATAGGTCCAATTCTCCATGAGGCTTTAAGCACTCTGGGTACAAGGATAGTTTCTGTTCATTTGTGTCGGGCCTCTGAATATATCAGAGATACTCGCAGACTCTGTGGATGCACACCTTACATTACTTTGTAAGGTTTAAACACACACACACACACACACACACACACACACACACAAACCTGTTATTTTCCTATTTATCTAACTTCTACATACAAGCCCTATGGGGATGCTGCCAAAACCATGCTGCCTTTTGTCAACTAGTTGGATGACTTTTTAAATTTATTTTTTATTCATGAAAGATACACAGAGAGGCAGAGACACAGGCAGAAGGAGAAGCAGGCTTCCTGTGGGGAGCCCGATGTGGGACTTGATCCCAGGACCCTGGGATCATGGTCTGAACTGAAGGCAGATGCTCAACCACTGAGCCACACAGGCATCCTGAAGACTTTTCATTTTAAGCACTGTCATTATTGACCATCTTCATGAAGATTCGTAAAAAGAATAATGAAAATGTCAGTCTGTGATTTTTAGGCAGATTTTAATGGTTCATTAATAAATGAACCTTAATAAATGAACCCAAAACCAAACCAAACCCAAAACACTTAGCTTTTTATAATCCTTCACAATCAAGTATAGTGGAAGTCAAGTGTTACTCTGCTCCCTCTGAAAAGATGACCAAAAATGAACTTGGGCAGGATGACCTTTTCCCAAGGCTGGAAACCCAATCCTCCTGGGGATATGATCAACATGTGTGCGCTCCCCCAACCCCATTTCTCTCCCACCCCACTCACTACACCTCAGTAGATTAGGGCATAACTGCTTCTCTGAGAGGAGTGGGAATTTAAGGTGCTATATTTCAGAGTCACATCTTGAGAAGCTTTCGCTAACACAATTCCAAATCATGCTTATTTTTTATTCTTCATCCAAAGAGCATTTCAGGAGGGAATAACTAAATCATAACAAGCTACGCTCCTAGAAAAAGCCCAGTAAATAAAAATGAATAAATAACATCTGTTTCCCCAATGAAATCGCGACTAATCTACACGTCAGATTCCAGGAAACTCTAGTATAGATTCCTATCTAGAACTTTCCAAGACTAGTTAAGTAATTAAAAAAAAAAAAAATCTCACAGAGAAATAGAACCAGATAAATTTATTGTGAACTGAAAGATGAAGTAATTAGAATAGTTGTGGTCATATGGCTCTTTCAATTTGGGTATGAAAACTGACTTCATAAATAGAATATATTTCTAATGAAAGCTTATTATTGATTTCAAAATTATTCATTGAGTGTCCAAGGCCATATAAAAATTTGTGTTAATTTCTTTGTTAAAAAATAAGCAAAACATGAATAAGAGAAATCCCCTGATAATCCATATATTATGAAATTATTTTAACTTCTCACCAAACCTTCCATAGAGCTGTCAACACCTGGCAAACCTGAAGTCTGAATTTCACTTCTTCTACATCTTCCTATGAAACATATGCAGGCTTGCCGGAGAGGAAAAAAAAAAAAAAAGCCCTAAGGGAGAGATCTAGAATAAAGCTACAAAAGCAAAATTCTCAGGGTGTATGTGTCTATATATAGTCTTTGACTATTCTGTGATTGACTACAGATAAAAAAAATTAATAGAAATAGGACATGGAATACAAGTATCATTTAAAATAGATATTTAGGGACACCTAGGTGGCTCAGCAGTTGAGTGCCTGCCTTTGGCCCAGGGCCTGATCCTGGAGACCCGGGATCGAGTCCCATATCGGGCTCCCTGCATGGAGCCTGCTTCTCCCTCTGCCTCTGCCTCTCTCTCTCTCTCTGTGTGTGTCTCTCATGAACAAATAAATAAAATCTTAAAAAAAATATAAAGCATAAATTTAAGGTAGTCTAAAAAAATTCTTTCACGTTTCAGCCGAAAATTCTGATCACGTTTTACTTTTTCTAGAAAAATGTATCCTTCTTCCTTGGTTGAAAGAGCTTTGGCCTAGTTGTGAATATTTATTTAATGGCAGATTGTTGTTTATCTGCAATGATATTTCTATCCTCAAAAGAGGTCGTTTCAAAATGTCACTGGGGGGAAAAATAACAATTTACCATATAAAACAGTACTTTCGCATGGCTACAACTTGTGTGAAAATATAGCTTTTGGTTAGACCCATACGTGGACATTGCTGCTGTGCCTCCATTCCCAAATACCACAGACTGCTCAATTTGCTTGAATAATTCTGGGCTGTGTCACATACTTTCATGGGACAGTGAGAACTTCCACTAATCAACGACTGGGCAAAATCACTCTGAAGACAAATCTTTCTCCCCAAATGTTCTTACTGTTACTTTTTTTTTTTTTATGAAAATAACTGGCTTCCTTAGGGAAAATAAACAACTTCAAGCAGATGATGCACAAGAAGGGGTCAGGAGAGACAGACATGGTTTAAAGATGCTTCCGAGAATCAGGAGAAGAATTCAGGGACATTTTTTTTTTAAGGGTCAAGGTTCTAGGGATCTTACCTTTGCAAGTCCGATCTGACATACTGTCAAACATTCCCACACCCCACACTGAATGTTTTTTCCCCCATGAAACATGTTTATTTTCTAGTTGCTGCATATCTAAGCAATCATCACACGCACTTGGGAATTCTCTTGAAGTGCAAAGATCTAAAATAGAAACTGTTTCCAAGAGCTACATTTTTGTGATTGTTAAATTTAATGATTAATGGAGTTGATATGTTTTCAAATATCTAGTTTCCTCTAATAAAGCTGCAAGCCAGCAACCTGATGCCGGATATGTTAAAATACATATATATAAAAAGTATGTTTTCATGGATAAAATATGGTAGGAATTTTGATTCTGTGGTTTTCCTTTTGTTTACTGAACCAGAATGTCTTTCCCCTCTTGCAGACTCAAATTGGTCCTAATTCTGTGAATGTCTCTGCACGCATGGAACCTCCATCTGGGGAGACAGCATCACAGAGCGGTTGACAATGTGGACTGGAGCTACCACCCAGATTGTAATTGCACTACCAGTACTTACTAGCTCTGGGATGCTGGGTAGGTTATTCAATCTCCTGGTGTCTTAGTGCCCTATTCTGCAAAATTAGAATAAAAATACTTACCTCATAGGGCTGTTGCTAGGATTATGTTAGTGTTTTCTAAGTGCTGCAAACAGTGCCTGATATTTTAAAAATATTAATCATGTTACTGTTACTTCAAAAGTAACAGATGAAATGCTTTTGGAAGAAACACTCGTTTTCCCTAGCAAAGCTGCTCATCCAGTGGGTGCTGTCTTGCAGAAATGGATAGACCTGACGTTTTGGGCAGACTTAACGACAAACTAAATCCTAGGATCAATGTCCGTAATTCTTTTTCTTCCCACAGCTTCTTCTCTGGAATAGGGGGCAGGGGTGGTCCCAGTGCTAAGGATAACCAAACTGTCTAATAGCCTGGTTTTCTCAAACCAGTTTGTGTTGGAGAAGGAAAAAATAACAGAAACTCTAAGAACCAGTTTATAGTCATTTTTTTTTTTTTTTGAACATTCTCCATTCTAGAACCGTTCTGGGTTAAGGGTTCAGGAATAGGAACAGGATCAGAGATTTAAGACCTCTCCCCAGAACAGATAATAGTCACTTCCCTCTAGTGGCTGAGATACAAAATTACAACTGCCCCGGCCAAGTGTAATTCTTGAGATGTGTTGTAATGGAAATAATTCAGAGGATGGTAAAGTGAGAAGCCAATTTTAAGCCAGTGGGGGAGTGAGACACAGAATAACAAACCATTGAGGCTTTTAAAAAGTAAATAAGTAATAAACCTTTGCAGAGTGTCCTAATTATTAACCTTACCATCACCGAAAGAACAATTTTAATTTAATGTAACCCCGCTTGAAGTATTTAATACCTATTTCAGCAGCCTCTAAGTATAGTCAGTGTAGTCCACATGATAAATAGCTTTCTCTTTCTCTAAGTTTTTTTTAATGGATGGGGCTCATTAGTTTACATAATCATCCCTAAAACTAGGACAGTGCTCCCACTGTCGCTTTGCAGTGAAATATTAATCCTACCAAACCAAATATTTGACATGATCTGCTGGGCTTGGAGTATTTTCCTTAAACCATTAACTTCTCATGGGTATGGGGAGACAGGAAAAAAAAAGAAAAAGAAAAAGACATCTTTCATTACAGTTGTGTTACATGAGGAATACATAACAAAGGCAACTGGATTTTCTTGAAGAGTACTGAAATTATTTCTTAGCAGTTTGTGTTCTAAGCCACTGCAGACACTCAGGCATCCAGCTCTTCTGAAATGTTCTGATTTTAAAATCCCATTGCACATGATTCATCAGCATACACTATGTCTCTATACTGAGGAAGGAAGGTTACACCACATAAACTGTAAAAGTGGCTCATTTTTCATTTATAAATTCACGTAAGGAAGCTAAAAAATGTCGTCTATGAGACACAGAAGATGTTCCTGAAACAAGGCTCTCCTGTTTTTTTCTTCCACGTCAACCATAAACACACATTTGACTTTATAAACCTCTGATCTAAAATACACCCATTAGAAGGTGTATTTTATTGGTTCGTGCTGTTAAATACACAAACATCAGAAATATTTTCTCTAGCACATAAAGTACCATGACAAATCTAATAAATCTACATAATATCATACTCATTTCAAGATACTGAGCAGTGTGTAATAGGACGCACATGCATATTTGTGTGAAACAAAATACAGACAGTGCTGGGGAAGGAAGAGTAAGAGTTTTCGACATTTTTATTTGATGTGGTGCCAATTCAGCTAAGGAGTGATTTTTCTCTCAGCATTTGGACACAACTGGACTAGAAATAAGCGGGGTGAAAAACTGATATGCCCATTTACAAACTCGCTTTCTATAATAAAGATCAATTATTTCTCTGTTTAAAAACCTATGATATGGGACGCCTGGGTGGCTCAGTGGTTGAGCGTCTGCCTTTGGCTCAGGCCGTGATCCCGGGGTTCCGGGATCGAGTCCCACATCAGGCTCCCTGCATGGAGCCTGCTTCTCCCTCTGCCTGTGTCTCTGGCTCTCTGTGTGTCTCTCATGAATGAATAAATAAATCTTAAAAAAAAAAAAAAAAAGAATGATCCTTACAAAACTAACCATACTCTTATCATGTGATCCAACACTTTGCCTCTTGGAATTTGCCCAAAGGAGCTGAAAATTTATGTCTACACGAAAACCTGCATATGGATGTTTATAGCCGTTTTGTTCATAGTTGCCAAAACTTGGGAGCAATCAGGATGTCCCTCAGTAGGTGGATGGATGAACAGACGGTGGTCCATCCAGACAATGGAATATTACTCAAGGCTAAAATGAAATGAGCTACTCAGCCATGAAAAAACCTTAAATGCACGTGATGAAGTCAGAGTCCAGTCTGAAAAGGCCACATAATGTGTGATTCAAACTAAATGACATTGGGGAGAAGGCAAAACTACAGGGTCAGTAAACAGATCCACTGTTGCCAGGGAATGCAGAAGAGGGATGAATGGGCAGCCAACAGGGGAATTAGAGGCCGGTGAAAATACTCTGGGCGATACCATCATGATGGATGCCTGTCATCGTACTTTTGTCCAAACTTGCAGAATGTACAATTCAAAGAGCGAATCCTAACACAAACGCCATCCTCTATCAGTTGCAGGTTCACCCACTGGAACCAGCGTTAATCACCATGGTGGCAAACACTGATGAGGAGCAAGGGTCTGGAGTATATGAGTATATGAGCAAGGGAGGAGAGTGTATGAGAAATCTCCACACCTTCCCCTCAATTTTATTTTGAAACTAAATATGCTCTAAGGAAAATAAAGTCAACTGGAAATAAAAAGGTTTTAGTTTTCTTATTTGTATTTTGGGGTACCTGGCCAGTGGAGCATTCAAGTCTTGATCCTAAGGTCATGGGTTCGAGCCCCACGTTGGCTGTAGAGATGACTTGATGTAAAACCAAGTAAAAATCTAAAAACTTCCCATTTGAAGCCAAAAGGTATCTAAGATTATTGATAAATCATCATTTAACAAAACCAAACCAAACCCCTAATCCTTCCTCCCTACAAAAATAAAGCTCAGCTTGGGCTCAGCCACCCTCTCCAGCCTCAGCACTGAACACTTGTCTTGGGTTTCCTATTGCTGCGCACACCAGGAAACACGACTTCCTCGCTGTCACCACAACACTCGCTCCTGAGCCTCCTGACCTGTCTCTGCCCTGCCCTTTGCCCAGGACTGGCTTCCCCGCTAGCTCCTCTTCTCTTCCTGATTGACATCTTTTCATCCTCCTACAGCCAAACAGCCTCTCCTGTGGGAGCTCCCTGTTGAAATTGAATCGGACAGAATTAATGCTCTCTCCCCTTGTCTGTTATTATATTACAGTTAAGTGTTTTCATGTCTGTCTTCCCTGAGGGAAGGTCATGGGTCATCCATCTTGGTGGCCCAGTCTCTTCTGTGGGGTCATTACTGGCGATCAATACATGTTTGTAGGATGAGTAAGTGATTCTACAATGTGTATCCACATGTAGGTGGTTTTAAATCTCTCTTAGAAGGTAGGTGGGACCTAAGTCATGAGCGAAGCCTGAGTGCCCACTGTTACTGTACCTCTCACTAGCGTTTTCACTGCCATGTTAAATAAATTGCTGATTTTCTTTCTAACTCAGTTATGTCACTATTTCCCTCCCCCTCTTCCACACCCCCATTCTGCCTACCCAAATCGTATCCTTCCTCCAAGGATAGGCCTTGGACCTCCTATGACAAGCCTGGCCTCCTGTCATACCTCCCCCTAAAGGCCTTTTGCAACTATATAGACATGCCTAGGCAAGCTACAGGGTGAGGGAAAAGAAAAATGAGGTCATAAAGTCACTCGAGCCCTACTACTCACATAAGGTGGCACAAAAGATAAATCCGATGTGGTAACAGGGAAGGAAAATGTATCAAAACGGAGAAGACTCAGATGTCCCACAATGACCAAAAGCCCCAATATTCCCAGAAAGCCCATCAAGAGCCCTCATGTCACTGCTAGCACCAGGGTCTTTGTCCTTTGTCCAGCAATTCTTCTAGCATCTGCTTCCTACCTCCCACCCATCAGGCCCCTCACCAGAGGCCCCTGAATTCCATGGCCTATACACAGATCACTCTAAAAGGGGAATACTCCCTCCCCCGCTTGACACTCCCGTTATTTCACTTCTGTGAAGCTACTCGTCTCTTCTTCCCCTTGAGCCCTGGCCATGTGACCTGCAGCTCCTCAGCTTGGCATCTGGATCTGCAGTATCTCGGGATCTAGCCCAGAGCCACTTCTCACCGGTTGACTTCATCTGGTCCTAAGGCCTTACGTAAAGCCCTGAATCGGCTTCTCCAGACCTAACCATTCTTGGCAATTCCAGACTCCACATGTGTATCACAGAGCACAGAGGCCTCTCAAACTTGGCGTGAACAAAGCTGAACTCATGATTTTCTGCCATAAACAACTCCTCCCCAGGTCATCCCCACGTTGGTAAGAAGACCTACCATCTCTTTGTTACTCCAACAGAGCAAAAACTCTCTATTGATTTAGAGATCTAGAATCTAGAACAATCTAGAAACTCATCTTGGTTTTGCTTTTTCCCTCAAACATCTTTTCCAACTCATCCCCTGGCAACTCCCCTGCACTCTCCCTTCAGGACAGCCAGAATTTAACCACTTCTCTCCAAAACCCCTAGTCCAGGCCACCACTGTCTCTCTTTCTAGACTACTCCCTAACCTAAACCACAAAACTGAGGGCGACCCACCCACTACACAGCACCTGGAGGAAACTTTAAAAACACAGATTAGGAGCATCTGTGAGGCACAGTCAGTTAAGGCTCCGGCTCTTGGTGTCTGCTCAGGTTGTGATCTCAGGGTCACGGGATGGAGCCTTGCATTGGGCTCCAAGCTCAACAGTTTGCTTGAGATTCTCTCTCCCTCTCCCTCTGCCCCTCCTACGTGTTCTCTCTCTCTCTCAAATCAATCAATCAATCAATCAATCAATCAATCAATCTTTGAAAAAACTGCAGATCCTATCCCATCATTCTCCTACCTCAAAATCTCAAGTGCCTCCTCCTCAGGCTGAGGGAAAAGCCAATCCCTGACTCTGACCACTGAAGCCTTCACACCTGGCCCTGCCAACCGCCTACCTCATCTGCATGCCCTGCTTGTTTCACGGTAGATCCTCTTGCCTCCCATCCCCATCCCCGCCTAGGATATAAGCTTCATGGGAACAGACACCTTCCCTGTGCTGCTCAGAGCTATACCCTCAGACTCTGGAACATAGCCTCACCAGTGGTTGATACTCAAAATGAGCAAGCGTCGTATGAATGAAGGTCAGACCCAATGCCTGTGTCTCCCTGTGTCACCCCTCAACCCTTTTTGGCCAAAACACTCTGAGAAGCATTGCTCAGGACTTCTCTGCCCTCTTTTTAGAGGTAATGATATCCTGCACACTCTGCCTCTAAGCTGATGTCACAGGTTACATCGCTGTACTTCTCCAGGGTTCCAATCTTTAGTAAGACTTTGCAGGCCTTGGGCCGATAGAGCAGCCCCCCGGCTGTTACAACATAACATAACGAAGCCAGTCCAAGCCCACCCGTCCCTCCTCAGCTTGACAGCTATGTCTACTCCTCATCTTCTCTATGTCTTGTCCTCAATCATTGTCAACACCTGGAGATGTGCATTAACTTCCCTGTTATATAGACGAGGAAACTGGGATTCAGAGAGACACGGCGTAACTAGTCCCAAGTCCGTGATAAAGAGTGACAAAGCCCGCCATCCCTCACAAATGGTAGGGTAAAACATCTCAGAGGGAGGGCTACATATATTGAAGTGAATACTGGTCTCTTTCACCTTTAAATCGGCATCCCAAATCCCAGCTTCTGTCAGAATCAGGAGACTGATCAGATCCAGACTTGCATATTCAGATTTCTGGAACAAAGTGAACTGGTGTCCATCTGTTACCATGGCGAAGCAGCACCACAAAGGTAAGCAATGTCAGTTAGTGCCTCCAGAGCTAGACCTGCATGGTGGCTTTACTCAGGGCCTCAGCCACAGATGCTCCCACGGAGCACAAACTATCCACTAGTGATCTTTCATATCCCTAACCAAGAAGCTACACGTAGACATTGAGACCATGAGAAAAGCTCGCCGGACAGACCTTCGTGTACCCACCCCTGTGACATGAAGTCAACTACCCAGAGCAACGTCACCACTGAGCTCCTTAAATAAAAATGCTATAGGGATGCTATGTGCTAAATAAAAGCTGATGAATGGGGTAGCATTACCCGGTACATATTTTAGTGTCCCTTGGATTGATATTAAAACTAAATCTAACCAGACAACGAAGCCGACGTGGTGGGCGAATGAATCATCGGCAAAAGGGCACCGCCGCGCTCCAGCAGTGGGTGCAGGCTCCTCTGAACACATTGCAGATAGGCACTCTAATGAGGGAGAAAATATAAGCCAACGTAACTAGTCACATCAGATCCTACAGGAGGGAAAGCACATTAACTGATGTGCTGATATCCGCCGCCAAAATATCAGCTAGGGAGAACAAAAGGCTGTCAAAGCAAGACGCTGCAACCAAGCCAAGACAGCCCCGGGTTTGCACGTAAGCTGCAACATGACATTCTCAGGAGGAACACGAGTTTTGTTTCCAATGTCAGCTCGCTAAGTGATTTTTTTATTGATGTCATATTTTTAGGGCCTGCTAGCTCTCCCAGACTACCAGCAGGAGATTCCAATCGACTGTCATGATGACTTCAGAGCTACACACTCAGGTAAATAAAAAGTGGCCTGTCGTCCTCTCATGCTCTTTTGTGACATCACTTTCCTACCTCTGCAGGTAACAGTGTCCAGACACGTGCCTATCGCGGCACTTACATCTGAGTCACTGTCCGAGTAAGACCGTTTACCAGACCCTGATGAAGATCAAATTCAGCCTCTTTATGGAAAGAAGCATGGAGAGGCTAAAGGTGAACGTGAACATGGACACACGGTGCAAGATGGGATAAGGCCCAGTGATGGTAAAGTGAAAAGAACGCTTGACCTGTGCAGTGCTGAGATGAGCAAGGCCTCTCCTCTACAAGGAGAAGGGGGCTCCTGACCTTGCTGCTTTCTCATTGGTGAGACTCTGGACAAGTAACGTCATCTCTGTAAATGCTCATTTTCTCACCTATAAAATGGGAATAACGCTACTGAGGAAGGCCACCTACCCTACCCCTTCCCACAGAGTGGAGGCCTCAAATCGTTTGGGGCTGCCTCAAACCATCACACAGAAATAAATAACGGGACAAAGTTCAAGTAAACAAACAGTAAAAATGACCTCACTGGGTTTTTATGAGGAACCAATTAGAGTTTATATGTGAGAAGTGCCCCTAAACTGGACGGCACTTGACAATTACTGAGCCAAATTGATCTTGGCAGAGACGCTGAGTGTTTCATGTTTCTCCAGAAGCAGTACAGCTACCCAGCCCTCTGAATCAAAGTGGGTCAGAGAGTCTCTTGAGAAAATGGAATCCCAAAATTAAATGGGGCAAAAATAGACCTGGCCCTCACCTCCCTTACCCCTCAACACCCGAATCGATTTATCGATTTATAGTATAGGGTGGTAGAACGCATGATCTCTAGGTAAATCAAAGTAGGAATGGCTTCTTTTTTTTTTTTTTTTTTGGAGAAATACCTAAAGCTTCTGGCCAACTTCTGTTGAAACAAGTTCAATGCAACTATGCCAATTTAGGAACCCAGTTTCCACTGGCAAACTATGTTCTATGACATAGGAGCTCCACTTTCATCCGTGACCACATAAGTATTGCTGACTGACTATGGCTTTTCCCCACTAAGCCTCCCATAGAGCCTCAGCGTCTTCTCAGCATGGAGGCCTGGGTGGATCCCAGAAGAGCAGTCAGATCGGAAGCATCTATCACTCGCCGTCCCTAGAACACACAAATGAGCGACAGACTGAGAGGCAAATGCCTTCCAAAATGGAAATCTCTACTTTGAGCTGATAATGTCCAACAAACAAAAAGCATCGAGGTTGAATTCATTCAGGAGACCAATACGCTCAGCCATTCGAGGTAACCTCACGCTCAGAGGCTTAAAAATACGCAATGTTATTCAAAGTCGCATGTTGTGCTGTACCATGAGGTACATGGAAAAGGCAGCCATTTGTAAAAATTTTTGCCTGTAAACTTTTTATGGCCAAATGATCTCTCCCACACTCCACTGCACTGAGCTTTGGGATCTCAGTCCAGAGCTATTTTTTCTTCAGCATAGCTCTGTTCTTTCTTGAGAAAACAAAACAAAACAAAACAAAAAGCCCCAATGGGCTGCAGTTCACCTCCACAAGTACAAGACTTGTGTTATTGTGAGAATTCCTCAGGCTCCCTACTGGCATCAAAAGCAGCAGGAGCTCCCCTGCCCAGCTTCTGGGGCATTTCTAGGAGACACAGAGGCCAAACTGGAGCTTTAGACAGTTTGGGTGTCTCTCCAAGTCTCCACTTGTGGAGGCTTATTCCACAGTTAACTGGACTCGAGAAAGCTCGGTTCTAAGTTGCAGCTCCACACGTCCTCCCCGGGGCTCGTCCCTGTTCCCCAAGTGGGAACTATTCACGGTTTAATTTCCCAAGTCGAGACCCAAACCCCGGGCACAAAAGAACAAGGTGGATTTTGCAGAGCATCTGCCTCCCCTCCCACAACTGGAAAGAGTTCTCAGGGTCCAATGGGCCCCCCCACACCTTCACCCACATCATGCACGAGGTCCTGGCACCGCTTCCTGGCTCTGGGATCCACCTCCAGCAGCACACTGGATGTTTCCACTTGGCCGTCTCAATATCATATTCAGACGTGACTGTGTTGACATGGCTAAAATGAAATCATTACCTTGAAAATGCATTTTTCTCCGAACTTCCCTCTTCCTGATATAACCTAGTTCCTCTGATTGGTATGATGCTTCCCACTCTTCAGCGAGGTCTATGGACTCGTCCCTCCTAGCACCTTCTGCATTCTTTCTTCCCCTTCTCAAGGATCATCCTCTCCTGGGCCGCACTCCTTCCACTGCACCACGGGCAGAAATCTTACGAACTACCAAGTTCATCAGACAAATTCCCTGGTTAAAAAACCTCAAACACATCCTACATTGAAAAAGTAAAATGCAAGGCTTGTAGCCTGGCCTATGAGACAGTCTCCACTTTGTTCCCAACCTTTCTTTCCTATGAAATCCCCTCTATGCACAGTCTAGCCTTCCGCAAGCTCTCAGGCAAGCTCTTTTATTCCCCATCGCTGATCATGTACGTCTCCACCACTCCCTCCATTCCTACTCCCAGGCTCTCCCCGTCAAGACCTACCTTCTTCCCCTCTTCTCCTAGCCCCTTATCAACCTTCATCGTCTGCCTAACTTAGATCCTCCTCCTGCATTCCTAAATCCTCCAGCTGCACCACTGAAGTGGCCTTGGTAATATCAACCACAACATTTTATTTTTCCAGGTATTTTTGGCTTAAGTAAATTGTTACAAAAATTTTTTTAAGGAAAAGAGAGCATTTCTTCTTGATCTCTTCCATGATATTAGTAGAGCAAACCAACCATAGGTGGTTCTATTTGCTGACTGGTTGATAGGCTACAACTTACAGATGGTTTTGAGAGGATTCCTAAGGCCTGATTTTTAAAACACAGAGGAAAGTAGAGGGGAGGCATTTCAGGTTTTGCCTTGAGTAAACCTTGCTCTCGTTATTATAATCTGCCCAATGGCCACCACACGGTGGGAGCTCTTAAGAAACTATCACTTAAAAAAAAAAAAAAGAAAAGAAAAAGAAACTATCACTTTTTTGGAGGGAAGGGGACAAGAGAAGAATTTATTATACTTCTCTGAAATGATTATTTTTTATTTTAACGCTGTGCTAAAATGATCACAATAATTTCAAAGTGTATCTTCCCTCATGTTCATGCACAGCCAAACTTAAACTAAACAGAATAAAAACGGCCTCAAAATAAGCAAGTGATGTAAAAATTGATGTGTGGTTTCATAGCAGTGCTACACGACAGATTCGAATGGAAAAATAAAACCTGCTTGGAAGCTCCAAAGAAGTAGAGAATAGAAATGAAAATGCTTTAGGAGACAGGATAAACAGAGCTCCACGCGCTGAGTTCAAGTCCTCAGTAGTCCCTGCCATCATATCAAAATGCCACTGGAATGTGCACGATCAGGCAAATGCTGACGAAGCAATAAATTGCATTTTCTGTCAGATTTCTTCAGTGTTGTTTTCACAAAAGAATATAGCATCAGGGCAGCCCTGGTGGCCCAGCGGATTAGTGCTGCCTTCGGCCTGGGGTGTGATCCTGGAAACCCAGGATCGAGTCCCATGTTGGGTTCCCTGCCTGGAGCCTGCTTCTCCCTCTGCCTGTCTGTCTGTATCTCTCTCTCTGTCATAAATAAATAAATAAAATCTTAAAAAAAAAAAAAGAATATAGCATCAAAGGGAATCTCTCTTATGTCTGTAAGTCTGGTGGTTTATCATCCCCCCGCCCCCCCGCCCTCAGAAAGAAACAAGGCCAGTGTAAGCTCACGGCACATCCTGCTGGGTCATTAGGGTGAAGAATAGGGACTCCACTCGTGAAGCTATAATGAGGTATCGGAGTCCAAATCCTGCCGAGAGCCTGAACAAACAAAGCCACACAGCGAGGCAGATTTCCACCCACCCCTCCCAATGCCTACAGCTGTTGTTGTGATCCATAAATTAGACAATTCTAAATGTTCTGGAATCTGCAGTCACTCTCTGCTTTTTGTCTTTTCTCTTTCAAGAGACACATTTGATCAGGGCATCATGTGGGGGATCTACAAAATGCCTCACGTTAAAAAGGAATCCCCAGAGTCATAAAGATGAGACTGTATCAGATCCTTGATGCTAACCCCAGGTATCACCCCATGCCACAAAATCCTGGGGCTTGTTCAAGCTCTCTGGCTGCTGGTCTCTGTGCTATGTTTACAAAATTTAGCCCCTTTTATACCTTCCATCATTGATACAAGGATATGGATGCAAAGGAGATGAGGAGGGTGGTCAGCGGGTCTTCCAAGAGTAAAAGGGGTGTTCAGTTATCCATACCGTACCTCACGCTGAGCTAACTAGGATGCATGTATGAACTAGATAATTCTTTAAGTTCTACAAAGTACAAAGGTACAGGCAGGATAAACCTAAGACCCTCACAATCATTCATGCACCGTGTCCAGATCTGCACCGTAGGGACGCTAACCGTTCAGAGCCCCCTGCAGGAAACACACTGCTGTGTCCTTCTAACTGGGGAGCATCGCTGCCCTGTTGTTGCTGTCGCATGAGCTGAGCTGTCTCTGCGTCTGCTTCCCATCCACACCAGAGCTCCCGTGGGGATGGACAGACTCCCACTGACGTCCATCTCTCCCAGCACCACACCTGGTTCTCGGAGGCAAAATAACCGAACAGAGGAGGAGACACGAGTCCTCCCCCCAACCCCTCCGGGATAAGGGGGAACAGAGGTTTGGGCCACGAGGCCCAGAGTGTGCATCTGCGGCAGGGGTTGCAGCAGGAGGATGTTAATGTTTCCTGGGGGGAAAGGGGGAGCCACAGCAGGTGTTTTCCAACACGGTGTGAGGGCCCCGGGGGACTGGAACTGCAGTTCATTGCGTGGCTTTTCTCTGAAGCCTTGTGTAGGCCCACCCAGATCCCGCTGCTTGAGCCATGCCGGGAGGCCACCAGCACATGGAAACCAGAGGCCACGGTGCCAGGGGATGGGGCTAAAAGGTACTGTCAACGAGACCGCAAAGGATTCTCTCTGCCTTGTAAATAGAGACCCACGGACACACACCCGGCTCAAGGGTATCCAAAGTCTGGAAGCCACTTGAAGCAGCCACTTAAAGAAGAAATGAGTACCCTGGACTGTGGGCAACAGGCTGGTCATCTTCCGACTCTTCAGATTTCTTGGTCCTATGAGGATGCCTTTGGGGTTCCACCTCTTGTAGGTCTGTCTCTCATGAACTCTCTTTACGAGCAGCCTGGGCTGTTCACTGGCCCTCGTTACGGTGGGAAGCAGGTGCCCGGGTCAAAGCAGCAGCAGCAGGCTTGGAACTGGGAAAGCTGGTTCCAGTGGCATGACTCCCTCAGGCCTTGTGCTCCTTTTTCCATGAAACACAGGCCGAAGTCATCCCCTATACCACTCAGACGGGGCCATTTGACAGTCACAATCACAGTAGAAGAATGTACAGTTTAACACCATACTTTGTTCCTATTGCTGCTGTAATCAGCCAACACAGAGCTGGTGGTTTAAAGCAACAAGAATATGTTCTCTCATAGGTCTGGAGGCCAGAAGTCTGAAATCAGTAGTCTCACTAGGCCCAAATCCACGCAGCAGCAGGCTCTGCTCCTTTCAGAGGCACACGGGGAACATCTGTTCCTTGCCTCTTCCAGCGTCTCCGTGTGGCCCACGTCCCTCTGCTTCTCTCTTACAAGGATTCTTGTGATTGGATTTAGGGCCCCCTGGGATAATCCAGCATAATCTCTTCATCTCAAAATCCTTAAATTAATCACATCTGCAGAGACTCGTCTCCCATTAAGATAGCATTTACCGGTTTTGGGGATTAGGCTCTGATATCTTAGGGGCCACCATTCAGCCCACTACACACCCACCAATTACATTGAGTATTAATGTACAATTCCTGTCCCACATTCTTTTCTCGGTCCTTATCATCTCAGCTAGAATAGAAATTCTTCAAGAATAAGGCCTCTTATACTAAGTCCCATGAAGGCTTTTAACATATTATGTACAGAATGAATGACTATTCGCTCATTTAGAAAATAAAACCTTTGTTCTACTTAATTTTTGGTTTCCAACATTAGTACACAGGTAAAAATTCTAACATAATGTCAAGTGCCTCATTTGTTATTTCTAAAATAGCCAGACCGTCTGTTCAGAGTAGCTGAAGAAGAGAGAACTGCGTCTTACTGCTTCACCGACTGCCAAGTGCCTGGCCTAGAGTGGCATCCGTGATGCACTGTTCATAAATAGAGTTTCAAATATCACCAGACTCCAAAGGCTACTGGACTTCACTTCTACTACTAGAAGTGAAAATTGGATGAAATCCAGGAAAATGAGTGAGGTTCCCCTGTAGCCCAATTCATCTGAGTGTCAAGAACAAAAAAGCAGCAGCTAATCTGGAAGAGTTTGATGGGGGCAAACTAATTTTTTTTTTTTTGGCAACTATGTGTTGTTGGGAACATTCTCTTTTTCAGACACTAGGGACCCAGGGGTAAATAAAACAGGCAAATCCCTGCCCATCTGGAGGTTTCATTCTTGTTGGGTAAGATAAACAACAAAGAAATGTTATATATTGAATGGGGGATATGCACCAGGAAGCAGAAAACATCATGACGCAGGTTTAAAGGGAGATGGGGGAGCTACAGAGGGCCTCTCTACTGCAGGGCCATTTAGTTCAGACATTAAGGAAGTAAAGGAGAGATTAGGTGACTGATGATCAGGATCCTCTACTTTTCTTGCACATCTAGAACTTGTTGTATTAGAATATGAAGTAATACTAAAGCAGGGATGTCTGGGTGGCTCAGTGGTTGAGCATCTGCCTTGGGGCTCGGGGTGTGATCCCCAGTCGGGGGATGGAGTCCCACATCGGGCTCCCTGTGAGGAGCCTGCTTCTCCCTCTGCCTGTGTCTCTGCCTCTCTCTGTGTTTCTCATGAATAAATAAATCAATAAATCTTAAAAAAAAAAAAAAAAGAAATGCTAAAGTAAAACAAAAAAACAACCCCCTCCCTAAAAAACAAACAAACAAACAAACAAACAAAAAAACACCTAAGAGGTTCATCTCAAAAGGACCCAGGAGGCAGCTTGAAAGGATTTCCACTGATGAATTTTGAGACAACCTGACCCACAAAAAGGGCAATGATGATCATGGGTCATTACACACTAAATATATATTTGTTTTCTGTTTTATTCTTTAAAAATGCATGAATCAGTAGTAATACTCCCAACAGTGGGAGGAGAAGGAGAAAAGTTATTTAACTGAAAAACACCAGCTAATAACAAATAGAAAACTGCCATTTGACCAATGGCAAGATATTAACTCATTCAAGGTCATCAATGAATGCAAAAACCATCGGGTGAAAGCTTAAGAAGAAGATATTACTCATGCGGACTCGGAATGTCATTCCAGAGATTACTTCATAAAGCAAAAAACATGGTACCACAAGGGAAAAATCTGGCTGACACTGGATTCTGGGCTTCCCAATGCGATGCTTTTGGGAAGACAACATTGTCTGTTCCTGCCAACTATGTTTAACGTGAACCTAGTGAAGCAGCAGCATCAGAAGTGAAATTGTGGGACAGTCAACAGAACAGTTTTACTCTCTTGAAAAATGTCAACGTTATAAAGAGAACAACCCCCACTCAATGGTAAAACTGTTCTTAAAGGAGACTAAAGGGACACGGCAACTAAATGGAATATGTCCTCTTGAATAGAATCTTTGATTTAAAAATACAACTATAAGGAACTTTTGGGGGAGGGGGACAACTAAAGAAATGTGATATGGGCGGCATATCAGATAATACTGTCATCATGTTCAACTTGAGAGGATAATAATGACATAATGGTATTATGCCCATGAAGGAGAATGTACTTGTTCTCCAGAGATAAATGTTGGAGTATTGAGGGGTAGGGTGAATGCCTGCAAAGTACTTTCAAATGGTTCAGCAAAATAAAAAAAAAAATTTAAATCTCCCAAGGGGCTAAGAGGGAAGGAGGCAGGAGGATAAAGCAAATGGGGCAAGTGTGAATTAGTGAATCTAGGTGAGTAAGGGCGTTCCCTGCACTATTTTTCCAATTTTTTGGTAGGGTTGCATTTATTTTTTATTTTTTAAAGGTGAAAGGTTAGGAGCAGGATGGAGGGAGAGGCAGTATGCACTGACAAACTCGTAAGTGGAATGGTCCAGAAAAAGCAGAGCTCAATGTGGCCAGAAGGAAATGAGTGAGAGGCAGCAGGAAGGCAGGTCCATGGAAGATGGGAGGGCGGCCACTGCAAGGCTCTGAGCAGAGGAGTGACTTATACTGTAAAGATGACTCAGAATGTTGGCTGGAGCCCAGACCTTAGCAGGGGACAGGTTGAACCAAAGCATTAAATTAGGAGGCTTCCACAAACATCCAGGGATACGTGAGAGTGGCGCAGACTAAGGCGGTACTAAAGTGGGAACACGAGTGGACAAAAGAATCAACAAAGTAGACTGCAAAGAATCAATAGGATTTCTGGATGAACACACATGGCCCCATCCACACATACTACAAAAACAGGGGAGGGGGGAGGAATTAAAGATGATTTTGACTCTGAACTTGGTTCAGATTGAGCCAAATACATATTTCATATAAAGAGAAAAGGAAAAAAAAGACAATTCTAATGCCACTGGTGGAAAAGAAATGTTCTCTCACTTTGGGGGTCTCCATCCTGTTTCATTAACTGGATCAGGTAATAATTCAGCAGAGCATGTTGTCATGGGAATAGTAGTAGAAAAGCCTAAGAACCCGTGAAATTTAGCTCATCTCCTATTCACTCGAGATCATTAGCACAGTTATCACAGTTTCATAATATCTCATCGTTCACTGTCACGTTAGAATATGCAATATCCTTCATACAAGGGTCGGGCTCCAGAGTTCAGCTGCAGTACTGTGTTTCCAAGAGCAATATGAAGCTAATAATAATAAAATAGAACACTCACCTTGGAACTTTTCACCAACGCTACCTAATTAATTCTCACAACACCTCCAGGAAGTATTATTATCCTCATGCTACTGCTGGAGAAACTTGAGAATTTTTTAATTCTGCATTTGTATTCACTTACTCAGACACCTCCGTGCTTCATATGATCATCACCATCTTATGCTTTCAAAGAATATCACAACTTAACTCTCTTATCAACAGGGTGGGTGTTAATGGCTGCAGCAACATTTTAAGTATAGGAAATAGGTTTTAAAAAAACGATGCGAAATCTCTTTCTCCTAGTCTCAAAGCAATGCAGAAACTAAAGAAAATATAGGGCGGCCCCCCCCCCCCACAGAGTAATTTCTTCATTTGCCCCAGGATGACCTAGTAAATAAGAGATAGCTGCTAGAGCTCCCAAGAGTAATTTCAATATATCCCAAAACCAAAATTCAAAAAGTTGGTCACATGGGGCACCTGGGTGGCTTGGTGGTTGAGCATCTGCCTTTGGCTCAGGTGATGATCCAGAGGTCCTGGGATTGAGTTCTACATTGGGCTCCCCGTAGGGAGCCTGCTTCTCCCTCTGCCTGTGTCTCTCACGAATAAATAACATCTTTAAAAGAAAAAAAAAGGTTGGTCACAGTATTTGGTCCAGAAAGACTGTAATAATGACTATGCCTGAGTGGTAGGGACAAACCAGTGCTTAATAGGGAAGGTAACAGAGGAAGTGGCCTGGCTCCCTGCACAACATGGGGGAGGGCTCCTTCTTCAAGCCTGAGGTGGTGTTTCTTCTGGTAGAGCTCCAAGGGCCTGGGGCCATCAGACCAATGGTGAGACACTGTCACCCCCCAGGGCCGAAGCAGGCCAGCCCTGGCTGAGGGAAGCCTGCACAGGCTGCTTAGGCTAAAGCAGCAACGGACAGCAGAGCCGCTGGGGCCCACGGCCTGATTTCCAAATGAAAGCAATTTAACCCTCATTGCATGATTGAGGCTCTGCCTAAAATAAGTTTTTTAATGCAGAGAAAAATAGGACACCCCAACTCAAAATGTGCTCCCCAGTCCCATCACCAACACTCTCAACAGAGGACTGAGAAATCTACTTGTACAGAGAATGAAGCATATGAACTCCACCTGGAGTAACCAAATCACCTCCCCAGTAAACAGAATATTCTATTCAGGAGGCAAATTTACCCTGACTGCAAACCCTAGCTGCTTGAAGGGAAATGTAGACGGCGCAACTCTATGCCACAGAGTAAGAATGTGGGCTCTCCCCCCACCCCACCCCCAGATGCTTGAGTTTGAGCCACATAAGGCCTCTTTCCCAATGTGGGTAGGTGGTAAAATTGGTTGCCCAAACTTGGAGGGTTTGAAAGTCAGGGAAGGCACGTTTAATAGCCACACTGGGACAACAGGCCCCCACTGAGCAGAACCCGGGCACACGAAGATGTGCAGTCCCTACGTGTAACTCTGTTTCTCCGTTCCCTCCTTTGTTCAATGGCAACAGTGGCGTTGCTCCACAGGCACGAGCTACATGAACTGGTGCATGGGAAGGTCCAAGGACAGCGCCAGGCAAGTAGCAAGCTCCTGACAAAGGGAAACTAAGGCAAGACCTATGCAGATACCTAAGCCGTGCTGGACTCTCAACCAAGTCCTTAAGCCAGATTGCAGAGCCAGGAAAAGGATAAACGCTCAACACAAAACTGAGAATGCTCGCAATGAAAACCCAAGCCCTGCACGGCTCCCCCGGGCCTGCCACACGCAGACACCAGTAAACACGCGAGCGTGAGCACGGGCTGTGAAAGGACTGCTGTGTCCCAGGGCCCTGCGAACCTGCAGGCGCCACCTGCACCCACCTCCCGGGACTGCAGGCCGCAGGCTCAGTAACTTTGTAATGGGTACGCGTGTATCAGTTCAAAAATAAGGGGGGGGGGGGTGGCGCCTGGGTGGCTCCCTCGTTTAACCATCTGCCTTGGACCCAGATCATGATCCCAAAGGTCCTGGGATCAAGCCCCGCATCAGGCTCCCTACCCAGCAGGGAGCTGCTTCTCCCTCTCCTTCTTCCCCCCACTGCCCCTGCTTGAGCACTTTTGCTCTCTGTCAAATAAATAAAATCTAAAACAAAAACAACAACAACAGGGGCAGCCCGGGTGGCTCAGTGGTTTAGCGCCGCCTTCAGACCAGGGAGTGATCCTGGAGACCCGGGATCGAGTCCCACGTCGGGCTCCCTGCGTGGAGCCTGCTTCCTGCTTCTCCCTCTGCGTGTCTCTGCCTCTACGTCTCTCATGAATAAATACATAAAATCTTTGAAAAACAACAACAACCCCCCCCACACACACACACAAACCAACAAAGGCAAACTAGCTAAGCATCTTTCTGCAGCAATATGATTGGACCCCCCTCCCCATTACTGCACCCAAGCCTGCTCCTGGCCCACCCCCGGGTGCACCATGGGCACATCCTCGTTCTCACTTCACTGGGCTCTGACAAGCACCAGGACCCCCAGGACGCCATCCTGCCCACGTCGGCCCAGACCCCCCCCCCCCCCACCCCCACCCGGGACCAGCCACCGGCTTCACAGGTCAAGCTCGGCTTCGCTGAGCCGAGTCCTTCCTTGGAGCGTGTGCACTAAACAGATTCAGTTCTACGCAGCGATGCCGAAATAAAACTCCAGGATGCAAAAGGCAACTCATTAAACCATCACATTCACAAAAGCACAGGAACTGGAATCCGTACAGGACAAAAAAACTGCCATCTGGTACCAGCTTCTTCCGATTTTCTCAATGTTCTCCCATAAAGTGAAAGGGGAGGAACCAGAATAAAAAAGAAATGGTCCTGCGCTTCCTATAAAGTAAGTGAAACCGAAAGGGTGGGGCAGTCCTGTGACTTCCTTAGGCTTCCAGGTTTCCCAGGAAAAGGAGACACAGAACGGTCACCTACCACCACGTACTTGGGAAATACTTGGGCTGCCCCCGCCACGGCAGCACGTGGAGCGAGGGGCCTTCAGACAGCCGTGGGTTCCCAGGAGCCTTTCTGGCTGCAACAGGACAAGCGGACAAGCTCTTACTTAAGCAAAACTCGATTAGGTGACATTTATTGCTGATGCCCTCTTCCATCACAGCACCTGTCCTTCTCACTACCCTTCGGGCCACGACAGGCCCCACCCTTGCTAATACACATTGACTGCACTGAATATCTATAAGCTATTATGCTTATTCTTGTCAATGAGGCCAGGGGTTTGCAGCTGAAGATGATGAAGGTCTGTGAGGTTCATGACTTGCCCAAGGTCACAGGGCTTGCCTGTGTTAGGGGCAATGACCAAGACGCAGGCACTATGACTCCTAGTCTGTTGGGGTCCCCAAATCAATTCCTCCAGGACTGGGACTGGACAGGTATCATCAATGAAGGCAGCTAGCCAGGTCAGCTCTGTGAGGCACCAGAGAACAAGGGGCCTCCTGGGTAGCAGGAACTGGAGGGTACCATGCTGAGTGAAGTAAGGCAATCGGAGGAGGACAACCATCCTATGGTTTCACTCATATGGGGAATAGAAGAAATAGTGAAAGGGACTATAAGGGAAAGGAGGGAAACCTAGTGGGAAAAATTAGAGAGGGAAACAAACCATAAGAGACTCTAAACTCTGGGAAACGAATAAAGGTTTGCGGAAGGGGAGGTGTGCAGGGGGATGGGGTGATTGGGTGACGGGCACTGAGGAGGGTACTTGATGGGATGGGCACTGAGTGTTATACTGTATGTTGGCAAATTGAATTTAAATTTTAAAAATGTAAAAAAAAAAAAAGACAAACCTGGGCAGCAAAATAGAAATTGGTAGTTAGGCCATCTAATTTTAATACCAGAAAAAACACAATACAATACGATACAATACAATACAATGGGTAGCAGGGACCTGGCTCTAAACTAGACTAGAATCAC
Source organism: Vulpes lagopus (assembly GCF_018345385.1). NCBI lineage: Eukaryota > Metazoa > Chordata > Mammalia > Carnivora > Canidae > Vulpes > Vulpes lagopus. The sequence goes on along the minus strand of NC_054831.1, from coordinate 101,874,781 downwards.
GCCACAAGGGAACACCGACTTACTGAAGCACTTGGGTTTCTCAAAGTAGGCCTCCAAAGTCCCCAGTTCAGAAATTGCTGTTTCAAGGCACATGCAATGACAACAATTAATTAATTTGATTAAACATCTATTATACATCAGGGGCTAGTAGGTGCTAGGGAGATGGCAGTGAGCAGAAGAAAAGGGCCCCCACTCCATGGGGCTTACACTCGAATACCTTTCCCTCAGGTGAGGTAGGCTTTTCAGCATGGGATCCCCAGTGACTTCGAGAGCGTTTTCTCGGTCCCTAACCAGAGTGAGGCATGGGCTCCAATGTACTCTGAGGTTCACCTTTCTTTAATAATGTCGATCTACTCTGGCCTTGAACCTGACTTTATTATTATTGAAACATGGTCAGTTTTTAACATTCTGATGCTGTAATTTAATATTTATGAAAGAATCAAAATGCATGCCCTACCTCCCCAAAATGTCAACACCATCCTCAAAGCGTACATACTGCATAAGCACGTCATGTTTCAAGCACAGGTTACAAACCATCAGGACAGCCTTGAGCCCCAAGGATAATGAACATTCTTCCAGGAGTTCATATTTTCTGAGCCCCTATGATGTGTGTCAGGCACTATTTTAGACCTTGCAGATACATCTGTGAAGAAAAATAGATGTAGAACATTGTGCTTGTGGCGTGTGCGGTACAGTGGCACTATTCTTCTCTGAAACTAGCACTGTATCCTACCACACAACGTGGCAGGTATGAGCCTAGTCACAGCTAAAACAGGCCGAGGGGGGCTCAGGAGAGCTCAGGAAGAATGGAATATGTGTTCTATTGCCAACTCTGGTATAGCTGGCTGTGTGTCTCCTCCCTGAGACCCCGGGAACCAAATGGAGAGGTAAACAAGGGATGGATGAAGTTAAAGACGAGGAGGGTACAAAGTGCCATGGTACACCAATGGATGCTACTTCCTGAATCCCTGCGGAGGGCAAGACAGGCTACATGCCGAGAAAGACACTGAGGATGTATAAATAAGGCAGCGTCCCTTGGAATCTTCCTATGTGATCAGAGTTGAGATTATGAGTGGACAAGGGTCATATCTCCATTACTCATGAGGCACTGACATCATCGTTGCATGAAGTCACTAAACTGCCATCAATTTATTAAGTACTGAGGATTGTGGAAATTCTGAGTAGAATTTGCCCAATCTCTGGCTGCCTCAGAAGCGGGGAAGGGAAGGCATATGTAAATTCCACTCAGGGTTTTTAAGATGTTCTCTGTCACATGTGTACTAATAAACCACTTTTGGGGCCATATCTCTCTCCCCAGCCCCGCTGGAAGACAACAAACGTGTCAGAATTTCAGGGTGGAAGGGCCTTTGGGAATCCTGTGGTCTACTCCACTCCATAGAATGGTCTCTGTATCCCTCCAGCTAAGTGGGACGTCGGCCTTCCTGGGAGACTTCCAGGGCCATGAGGTGGAAGGATTAATGAGGCAGCCCATTCTGCATTCAGGAAACTTCCTTATAAAACTCTTCCCCTCAAACTGCCCTGTGGTCTCTCCACGCAGCAGTGCCCGGTTCCACTCCTGAGATGGACCAAACTAAACTTAAACTTCATTTAGCACCAGAGTTGCCCTAGAATCTGCAGATCTCTCGTTTCTGGGCAAACTTCAGGAAGCCTGAGCTGGAAAGCTAACTCCCTTCTCAGCATAGCCAGCCTCCAGGGCTTTACTATGAAAGGAACAGAATCTTCCATTGCCATATTTAGAAACGGCGTGTCAGCACCTCAAAAGGGCACATACACTGTTAACGCTCACCACCACCCCTCTCCCCCAGACGTGCAAACCCCACTTACATAAAAAGAACAGAGAGGAAATCTGATCCATCGCAATCAAGGAAAGAAAAACCCACACAGGGTTACAGCAAATCCTTTTCGGTGGTAATAGCATGAACATATTTGGAATCTCTCCATTCACACCGGGGCATTATTTGGTGGCACCCGGTTCAAGAAGCCCAAATCCAAGCTGCCAATCAGATATTGCTACCTAGACGGGTCTTGGTGTGTTCAAGGTCAGACGCATCATGACGATTTTCCTCCCTCCCCAGCTTGGCTCTCTTAGGGTCGGCTCACTTAATGCTAGAAATATCAGTGCCAATCATTTAGTCACAACCATCTAATGAAGACATGCCATGAGTGCCTTTCTTTCATCAACTTTTGTGACCAAGATTGGTAGCTATTTACCAAACTCATTTCCTCGGTTTGCTGAACCCAAGTGAGCTCCACTTTCCAGCCTTCCTCGTCCACGGGTGCAGTCAGAATAGTAAATCAATGACACGCGAGTAGAAGTGATGTGTGCCTTCTTCAGGTCTGGCAGTCTACCATCTCCCAGGTTCCTTCCTGTTCCACCAGCTGGAAGCTGATGTCCAGGGCAAACTTGAAGGCATGTGCTGAAGAGCCTCCCCACCCTGGATCCCTAAATGACCGTGTGGAGCCGATAGTCTTTCAGGATCTTGGTCTGTGCATGAGAAATACAACCCACTGTATGTGAGACATTCCATATTTATTTGGGGGTTCACGTGTGAACTGTGATTTAACTAACACATCTTCTACTTCCAATTCACTCATTTAATCATTCTTTAATAAGCATTGCTGAAGCACTTACTATATTCCAGGCACTGAGAGAAGCCCTGGGGAAATAAAAATGACTGAAGGAGGTCACAGGTCTGCCTAAACCAGATAATTAAAATTCAATGTAAATGATCTCAGAGCAATGTGTATCTTAAGTTAGTCACAGTGGAAAAATATGGGACTTCATAAATTTGAATCCTAGGCTAGTAAAGCTGGTTTATCTCTTATGTGTGTTAGCATCTTCATCTGTAAACAGAAGCAATATCCCTTTTGGTCTAACGATAGTGGATTAAACTGAATGAGATCGTGTATATGAAAGCATTTGGTCAACTATAAAGGACTTTGCACATGTTAATTCAATTTATCACACCTGTCCTAATCCAGTACTTGTTTCTCATGAAATATTATACCAGCACCCTCACTGTAGTTTCTACCTAAAATCCAGTCTGTTCTTAATACCTAAAAAGAGTACTAAGGGTAAAGGTAACTCTTCTCAGTCTAAGCTGAGATTGGTCACTTCCTTACTGAAAAATATCTTCTGGAACTCTGGAACACTTACACAATATAAGTCACACTTTTTAGCTCAGTATTGACGATCCAAAATTAATTTTTAAAAAGATTTTATTTATTTACTCATGAGAAACACAGAGAGAGAGAGGCAGAGACACAGGCAGAGGGAGAAGCACAATCCCTGTGGGGAGCCTAAAGCGGAACTTGATCCCAGAACCCCGGGATCACGCCCTGAGCCAAAGGCAGACGCCCAACAGCTGAGCCACCCAGGTGTTCCCAAAATTAATTTTTAAGTCTGTATCAAGCTCTTTAGAAGTCCTGCTTCTCTTCACCTTTATCCATTTTAAATTTTAGCTACATACATCATTTCTATAGTGTGCCACACTTGCATACCTCTTTCACTTTACTTTTTGTCTGTTTTTGTCCTTTACCACCATCTCTCTCCCATTGGGACACCAACATTTTTCGGTCTAGTTCAAGCATCACCTGGCCCAATAAATCTTTCTCTAAAAACACTCCCCCAAACTTCCTCCTCCTCTGTGCTACCTCATACTCTTTTCTCTTCTACTATTGATTGCACCTGCATTTTGAATAGCTTATTTGCTTATTTCCTTCAGGAAGGAAAAAAGGAAAGGGAATGTGAGCATCTAATGAAGACATGTTACAGTGAAGAAAAAATTCAGAAGAGAGTCCAATTACTTTTGGTTGGATCGCCAAAAATAGACAAATTACAAGGGCAGTAGAATTCTCTGGGTTATCAGAAAACTCTTCCTATGCTTTAGGATCTATTATATTCAGAGAGCATATATTATATGCCCTATGAAAGTTATTGCATAGAACTTTCATGTTGAAAGTCACTTTTACAATAAATATAATCCTATCAGCAGAAGAGTAGAACCAAAGTTCAAAGTCATTAATTCATTTCCCCAGTCAATTCTTCTTCACAGATTGTAATTCAGTCTTATTTTAGCAAATGAGAGAAACAAATATGTTAAATTGACCCAATGATATCATCTAAGTATAAAGCTTGTAAGTTACTATTTTAAAGGAACTGTTCATGAATTTTTTCATTCATTTTTAATATGTGCAGAACGATGTATTCACTAATAAAAAATAATTGAGTCACTCTTTCCATCTATTGAGAATTTCACTCTACTTTCCCCTTAGGATTAAAAAAAAAAAAGGTTGGGAAGGGTGCTGGATAGTCTATTTACATCTTCTAATTAAATATGGGGAGACTCACCCTATCCAGACCCTATTGAATTCATGAAAATCTTAATAGAACATAGGTATTATATATACAATGTGAACAGCACTTCCTACCATGGATTCTTTTCACAAACTGGGCTACAATGTAAGTAGAGCTCCTTGGAGATCTTTGTCTAAAGAACAGAGAAGAATTAATTTACATCAGCCTGTGAATGAGAGGGTGGAGATGTAGCTGGGAATTCTAAAAGAGATGAAGAATTCTAATCCTTTTAGACAATTTAAATATTTTGTCCTGTAAATCACAGGATATGAAATAATTTGTGGCAATACATATTACAATACGTTAACAAGAATTATAAAATATTTTCCTGAAATTGTAATAACATGAAGTATAAGAGAGAGGTCAAAACGTGTAGACTTTAGCAGATCATTCCCCAAGAAAGTGACAGGAAAACTAATGTACGCACAGGAGTTAAAACAACTCATCATCGGGCATTAAATCAAATATATTAAGATGAGCTAAATGGGATAAGCCAAGCACGTTTTCCAGGTGTTTCTGTAAATCACCAAGCAAACAACTCAACCAGTTTCTGGACTCTGTTAACACCCAGAGGACAGTTCGGGAAGGGCTGTTGATTGTGTACCGCAGAGTCCCCAGCGGTCCAACACCTGCAGGGGGGTCCTGGAGAAGGGAAGGCAAAGACAAAGCAGCCAGGGGCCGGGCACTGGAGAGAGCTTACCTCCAGAAGTGAAAAGCGAAGAGAGGACTACAGGGGCTGCCTGGGCTGGATGGGGTTGGGCTCACGCTCCTTGGGGTGAGACTGAAAGTTAAAATAATGTCATTCCAGTTGGGGAAATGATGGCAGTAAAAACAGCAATGCTCATTTAAGGGACTGTGTTCCCCTTAGGCCAGAACCATTGTGGCATGCCTATCAACACCCCTGGCTCATCAGCTCCCCACTTGCCTCTTCTCAGGGCAAGGCCAATGCTGCCTGCTGAATTTGACCTCTTCAGCGCTGCTGCTGCCATCTGCATCTGGGCCTTTTCTTTGTCACCAAGCCACTTAGCAGGTACTTCTGTGGTGTGTGTAAAGAAAATCCAGTCCTGTTTTATTCAGCCAGTATATTCTACTTCTGATCAACAATCAATGGGAAATCAGTAGAACTAGGGGGAAGTTGTTATCAGACAATAGGACTTAAGTTAAGTACTGCAGTTTTTAAAAGGCAAAGCAGCAAACATTTCCAAATAGGAAGATATGTTTCTAAGCACTTTGCAGTGAAAAACACCTAACAACATTTTCTGTAATCCTCAGGGGGCAACGGTAAAAAACGTTGTTACGCTTACATTTATAAAAGATACCTTGAAATCGTCTTAGGCATGTAACTATAAATTATTTCACTTTCTAGAGGTTTTTTTGAGTTTCATCTATCAAAAGGCCTTTATAATCCCCGCCCCAACCAACCTATCCAAACCATGGAACACATGTAATCAGCCAGTTCTCAAATATTCATCACAGGGTGGTGAGCCTACATTTCCTTTATCTTTTTTCCTTTTGGCCTCCTACTTCTCCTTTTTAAGGGAAGAGATAAAAGTTAAATTTGTCGGATATCTTACTTATAAAATTTTTGCCAAGAGATTTATCAAAGTATGAAGCTAATATTACTCAATTCCCTATTATTTTTACATGGCAAAATCAAAATTAGAATTAGCTAGGTATTCTGATACCAAGTCTTTGGCTGAAGTGAACGGGAGAAACTCCCACTAATGTGCAATGAGTTTAAGAACATTTTCCTGCCCACACCACACCATGTTTGCTTATCTTAGAGAAGGGGTCCTGGAATGGAGCTGTAAGCTGGGTAATTCAAGCTGGTTGCACCTTTGGGCTCATCATATTATCAGTTCCACCCTTGTTTCCCATTATAATGGATAAATGAGATTTGGCTGTGTTTGTCTTCAACAAATATAAAATTATTGCTCAAAATGCTCCCACTTATTTAATAAAATGTTTCAACAAAGTTTGTTTTTTTTTTTTTTAATCTTTTCAGACCATTCTCTGGTTTGCGCCAGGACTTCGTAAACTGAAGAACTGATTTCCTCATACATTCAGAGCACGTTCAAAAACCACTGCTCTTAATCATGCTGTACTTTAACTTAGCAGCTCATTGGAAAACTCTCAGGAATGTCTACTGATACAGACATTATTTAGCCTCACCCCAGTCTTATCTGTCCCTTTGGTCCAAAAATAGACATACATAGGCACTGAAGCCATTCCATGTCTCCAAGCTGAGAAAGGGATCATATGGGTTCCCAAGTCTCTATATTTCCATACTTAAACCAGTTTCTATCCTTAAACTGAAAAAAAAAAAAGAAAAAAGCAACATACTTTCTCAGAAACTCTAAAACCACACATATGTTACCCACATATCAGAAATTTCTGAATAAATTAATGAGTCATTAATTCTGAAATACTTATGTATATGTTGTCTCATATCCAGAAATTTCAGTTTTTGAAATAAGAGCCAGGAACTGATTCATGTTATTGCTAAGTCAGAAAATTCTGAATTGCATCTACAGACTATAAATCATGCTGGTGCAACAGTCCATGGCTGTGGTACCTACAGAATACACTCTCCTCAAAGGAAAAGAGTATTGTCTTGTGGAATAATTAAAATAATATACCTATTAAATCTGCTCTTAATAAACTCAGTGATTTTTTAAGACTTTTCATGTTAAGTAACATTTCTCTTCAGTGGTTAGAAGACGGATTTACTCAAAGACTGCAGAATTAGCTTTCCCCACAAATGAATGGAAAACTATGTCTACCTAAGAGTGATTTTACATTTCAAGGTAAGCAAAATGTTCCCAGTAAATTTTAATGCTAACGCTACAATGAAATTTAAGAGTGACCCTTCTTTTACCGTGTCAAGCTCCTCAGGGGGAGGGAGGAGTAATCGATTTTAAATGCACAGTTAACATTCAAAGGCTAGACCCAGGGGGTGTGGCCTGAATCAAAACAAAATCCAGGGAATCCCCTGTGTTCAGCTGACCCCTATGTGCTGCGTCATCATCGACAAAGTCATAAAATGTGTGGCATATCTCAGACTCCCAAATTAGGGTCGGAACATTTGATGCAACTGAGCTTGGATGTTAAAAAGTTACTTTCAAGTGTCTCCTCCTAATGTGGACAAGAGGCTAAAAATGAAAGAAAAGGCATAATGTGAAATGATGTATACTACTAAGTCTGAAAAAAATAAAAGTAAGGAGGTGGAACAACTAGAAACAGAGGTGAAACAACGCTGGGGTTAGTGCTCCTGGGTCTCGAACAGAAGAGCACTGGCATCTGAGCTGTGCAGTTCCAGAACGTTGGAGAGAGCCGGGTTAGTGGAAGAATAAGTGCATGCCACGGAGATATTCCATGAGGATGACGAGGGCTGAAGACCAGGCTGGAGTTGGACATGGAGACGAAATATCAGGGCGATGGGGAAATACTGCCTCTGTCTCCATTACGAAAAATGCCACAACTAGCAAGAAGGCTGTAAGAGCCCTCTAACTTTTTCTAAGTGAGCACTTGTTAGTATAAAATCAAGGGTAAAATTTTAGAGCAAGAAAAGCATTCACATCACTTCAGAAATGTAGTGCTTTTATTAATTTTTTTTTTAATTTTTCAATTACAAAGTAATTTCCCTCGTATGATGCACCTCCAGGGTTCAAGAGGAATAATTAATACTCGGAACTGGGCACAGTACTTTTCCTGCAGGCTCTTCCTGGAAGTCAGCCAGTATAAAAATGACTGGGATTGCATGAATTTCAACCAAAATGTAATTTCATATCTTTACTGGAAGTTAGAGAAGGGGCTATTTCTATTTTTCTACCAGATTTACATTCGACTGTTTATTATTTTAAGGGTGCCAAGCCCAGACTCACTCACAGTTTCTGCATCTTTGACTAACAGATTTAAAATAAAAATTTGCTGACACTTCCTGCATCACAGATGTTTAACTTCTGCGCCACAAATGAGACGTGGGCATTTTCACGTGGCTACATCAAATCAGAAGGCAGTCAGATGAGTTAATGGGTTAAAAAAAAAAAAAAACAGCTAAGCAAACACAGATCTCAACTAGGTAAACACTGCATGCAGTGGCTGGAGACTGCGGAGAGGACTCGAAATGCACTACAGTTCATTAATATTCTGTTGCACAAATAAAACACGGATCGCATCTAATGAATGTGACAAATAACCCTTCTCTTGTACTCTAATCCATTGTAATGTCTTCGATTATTCAATGCAGACAGAGGCCTTTCTTTAGAGAAAGGCAGCATGGGGATAAATAAACAGTGAGAGGAGAGGGGAGAAAGAGACAGCTCCACCACGGCCTGCTGATGCATTCTTTCACAATGAGCTGTTAAGATGTTTCCAGCACTGAGGTTTAGTAACTTTAAATATGCAGCGACGCTTCTCCTCTGACTGCAGTGCAAAAATGCAGGGTCTGGCTTTCCACCTCAGCGGAAACCCAGTGCCATGCATTTAAGACACGTCCCTGCACCTCGCACTGCAGTGCTCTGAGGCTGTCAGTACAAACAAATGCTAAAGAGCTATTGGTGGCAGGAAAGCGAGTGCCATGCAGAAAGCATTAAAATATTAAAGCCAGACAATACTTACTCCAAGGTCAGCCCCGGAATCTGCAGCCTTTCCCGCTGGGCTTTCATGGTTGTTAGAGGTTAGCACACTGTATTGTGACCATGACACACATCCCCTGCCAGCGTCCCGGTGATGACAGAGAGCCAAAAGGAACCTCTATAAAGGACTGGACTAACAATCTCTCTAGGGGGAGGGGGATCCTGCAAGTTTGGGTCCTTCCACCTCTAGCCGGAATCAGGAGATGTCAGCCTCTCCTCAGGTTAACAGCAGTGCACCCGGCAATGATCTCGTTAAGGGAATGAGGCTTTCAGCACTGCATATCAAGTAATTGGTTTCTGATTTTTTTTCCTTTTTTTTTTTTTTTTTTTAAAACAAAGTCGCTCCACTCACAGACCCAGTTTTCACCTCAGTGAAAGGAAAAGTCCTTTCATCATGCAGACTGGGGGGTGAGGCGGTGGGAGGAAATAAATAATAAAGCCACAGTATCATACTCGGGAAAGAGTTTATCTCAGCAAACCTCAACTGTTTCCCACCTCCCGTGATGCTCTCAAACAGAAGCCGGCCACCCCAAGGAAGTTCCCTTTACAAGATCCTCCCTTGGTGGAGTTAACAGAATCACTCCATGTGCCACCAGAAAGACATGGGGAATGGTGCCGAATGAAAACAATTAGATTTTTTTTCTATATAAGGCAATCATCAGAAGGAGGAATAAACTAACTGCATTAATTTGGGGGATGCTGAACTCTGCTGTGAGGCAAACTCTTGCATCAACAGGCAAAACCCTACGATGGGAAGTACCAACTGGAAATGCAAGAGACGGGAGCTTGTCCTTTCATTTCTGAAAAGTGATTTTTAAGATCACCGCGGGGCTACCTACTTTACAAAAGCGACCAAGGATGAATAAGGAAGCAGAGGGAGGACACACATTTTGGAAGCCCGAAAGTTTCATCCCGTATCTATTCAAGTAACTCAATTTTTCACAGTGTTCACAACTTGGGACTAAGTGTACTTCCATTGTTGTGTATGAAGAACGTGTCTGACTCACTTCTTCTAATGCATTTTAAAAATGTTTTAAGATTCAGTAACCACCGGTTTGCTGGGAAGTACCAGATCAAATTAAATTTTACTTTAGCAAGGATTCTAATTTTCAGGCGCTGCTGCTACTCCACCCGCACACAGCCAGGCGGTGATCAAACAGCTGGGGTCAACTAGTTACATTTGAAAAGCCATGAAGTCAACTTCCAACATTTCACAGATGAAGAAACTGAGAACATACAACCGGTGGCAGTGCTGGGGTTAGATGCTAGTGTATTTACTCCCTATCCTAAAGGGCCCTCGCTTGCAGGGATGTCAGGTGCAGTTGTTCAGGTCGTGCCTTGCACAAAGCTGCTGGGCAAAGAGGAAGTGAGGGCTGAAGTCCAACCTGCTTCCCACCTTGCCAAGCCTGCTGCATGACTCTGGGCTGCTTCTACCCCGACTCCACCCATTTCTCCCTCCACCCCATTTTCACAAAGTTACCTCAGCTTTGTGTCCATCTAGAGTCACCAGTTTCTAATTCTACAAAGGTTCCTAAGATATTCCCAGAATCCTTCTCTAACCCCTAACCCTCCAGCATGCTCTGGGGTATTTGTTAACCAGGTAACAGCTTCTCTTATTGTGTGGGCTCACAGAGAACTAACCAATTCTACCTTTCAGTGGTAACAAATCCATACTGGGGAGGGGCACTGGGTGGCTCAGGGGGTGAGCATCTGCCTTTGGCTCGGGTTGTGACCCTGGGGTCCTGGGATCGAGTCCTGCATTGGGCTCCCTGCAGGGAGCCTGCTTCTCCCTCTGCCTCTGTCTCTGCCTCTCTGTGTCTCACTAATAAATAAATAAAATCTTAAAAAAAAAAAATCTTACCCCAAAGATACAGATGCAGTGAAACGCCAGGACACCTGCACCCTGATGTTTATAGCAGCAATGTCCACAATAGCCAAACTGTGGAAGGAGCCTTGGTGTCCATTGACAGATGATGGATAAAGAAGATGTGGTCCATGTATACAATGGAATATTACTCAGCCATTAGAAATTACAAATACCGGGATCCCTGGGTGGCGCAGCGGTTCGGCGCCTGCCTTTGGCCCAGGGCGCGATCCTGGAGACCCGGGATCGAATCCCACATCGGGCTCCCGGTGCATGGAGCCTGCTTCTCCCTCTGCCTGTGTCTCTGCCTCTCTCTCTCTCTCTCTCTCTCTGTGACTATCATAAATAAAAAAAAAAAATAATTTAATAAAAAAAAAAAAAAGAAATTACAAATACCCACCATTTGCTTCAACATGGAGGGACCTGGAGGGTATTATGCTGAGTGAAATAGGTCAATCGGAGAAGGACAAACATTATATGGTCTCATTCATTTGGGGAATATAAAAATTAGTGAAAGGGAATAAAGGGAAAGGAGAGAAAATGAGTGAAAATATCAGTGAGGGTGACAAAACATGAGAGACATCTAACTCTGGGAAATGAACAAGGGGTAGTGGAAGGGGAGGTGGGCGGGGGGTTGGGGTGACTGGGTGATGGGCACTGAGGGGGGCACTTGGCAGGATGAGCACTGGATGTTATGCTATATGTTGGCAAAGTGAACTCCAATAAAAATTTTTTGAAATAAATAAATAAATAAATAAATAAATAAATAAATAAATAAATAAATTAAATAAATAAAATAAATAAATAAAATAAATAAATAAAATAAAAAATCTAAATCCATACTGGGAACATAGTCACTGGGTAGTGACCATTGGGAGGCAGACAGAAATGTAAACAAATCATCTCAACTACTGTGAAAAACAGAACAACAAGAAATGATAAAGATATAATAGAACACAAAGAAGGGGGACCAGCTTTGTGCATTAAAGTTGGGGAAAGCACGAAAGGAAGCATGCCAAAAGCCAGGTTACGATTTAAAAAAAAGGCGGGGGGTAGTGGTGGTGAGTGTGGGAGGGGAGGTGGAGAAAGAAATAAAAAATTCCACTCAGGTCTTCCAAAAAGCTAAATTCTCTAAAACTTTTTATTTTCTTAAAATAACCTCATCTTAAGGATACATTAGAATTTTCTTCAATAGGCTTTTCTATACAGATCTTAAGTGAATTTCGGTTCCCTATTGCCAATGGACTACAAAATAGTTACACTCGAATTTCCTTTAAATACCCTTGGTTTAAAATACCCAAACCCAAACTCCCCATCCTCATCTCCCTGCCAAATAAGTTTCCATGCAATGTAAAATACTCAGACTCTCACCATTCTTTCCTCCTGAACCACGCTGATCCAAGGAATGTCCCATCCTGGCTGGATTATTATAATTTCCTTCTGAGTGATCTCTCCACTTCCTCCTTGGCACCCTCTACACTTTGTCAGATACACAAATTCCAGAGTGATTTTTTTCCCAGAATATCACTTCTGTGTTCAAAACACACCAACAGTTTCTCTCTTGCTCAGAGTAAAAGCTAAAAAAACCTTGCAAACTTGGCCAAAAAAAAAAAAAAAAAATCAGAAAATTGAGCATCAACAGGAGTGACAGTGGTAATGTATTAGGACATACCCAATGTTTAAGGTCATGCGTTCAAGGAGAGAGGGGAGGAAGGAGGTAAGGAAAGAATTGAGAAAGAAGAAAGAAGGGGAGGAGGGGAGGAGAGATGGAGGCAACCAGCGGCAGGGGACCCCTATGGAAGGTGCTGGGGAACTACCCCCTATATGTGAAAACTGGAACAGGAAAAATCAACAATTTATCTTATTTCTGATTTCCCTATGACCTGCACCTCATGGATGAGAAAATGATTCTCTTTATGTAAGTATTAAAACTGGTAAATAAGGAAAGAGTGCTACAACTAGAGTATCACCATTTCTCAAACCCTAATAAATGAATGGATCTAGGCCATGATCATGATGACTGCTGACTGGGTGTTCTGTGCCTCTTGGGGCAACATATACGAGATAATCCTATGAAAAGAAGTCACGCCAACCCAGGATACAATCAAGCTTCTATGTCAAAGTGTCAATTACGGTATGTATAGGGACACAGAGATGTGATCAGCAAAAGCTAGGCTGGGAAAAGTGAAAACCACAACCTGGTATCTTTAACGAAAATGTTCAAGTGGGGACATGAAAGAGATGGAGGGGTTAAATAAGAATGAAGATATAAATCCATTAATTGCCACGTGTGGGTCCTGATACCAAACACACACATAGTCGAATTCTTGAAATAATCGGTGTAACAGATATACACACACAGACTGGATATGCCGGTTATTAATTATTTTTTAAGAATGCTGGGATCAGGATCACTTTTAATTATTCATCTTTTAGAGATATATATAAACATATTCACAGGTAAAATAAAGTGTCTATGCTTTGCTTCAAAATAATCTGGGGAAAGGGAGTAAGATACAGTATTAATTAATAATAGTAATATTACTATCAAACCTGGGTAATGGGTACATGAAGTTCTCTGTAGTACAGGTCTGAAATTTTGTGTAGTAAAAAAGCTGAAGAGTTCTCACCATGCCCACAAGGCTCCACGCAACATGTACACACCCACCCTCCCTGGCTGCCTTCCCTGCAGCTCCTTAACTCCTCACTGTCCTTCCTGTACACCAAACACACTCTATCTCACTGCCTCTGCATTCACTGTTCTGTCTGCCTCCAACTCTCTTTCCTGGAAATGTCTAAACATCCTGCACCTGCATCTTTTACAATCTCCCTGACCAGCCTCCCCTCCACCTACTGTTTCCTTCTCATCTTGATGTATTTTTCTTCTCAGTACCTAACCCCTGAGACTGAATTTATATTTGTCTGTTACCTCTCCCCTGTAAGAATGTGGGCTCCAAGAAGGTAGGTGTGTTGGAACGCCAGTGCCAAAAACAGTCCATACCAGTATTCTTTTTTTTTTTTTAATGTATTTTGTTTATTCCTGAGAGAGAGGCAGAGACCCAGGCAGAGGGAGAAGCAGGCTCCATGCAAGGAGCCCGACATGGGACTTGATCCTGGATCTCTAGGATCAGGGTCTGGGCCGAAGGCAGCGCTAAACTGCTGAGCCACCCGGACTGCCCACATACCAGTATTCAATAAATATCTGCTGACATTTCAAAACATGCTACAAAGCTGTAGTCATTGAAATAGTACGGTGCTGGCACAAAAAGAGACGCATAGATGAAGAGAACACGACAGAGAGTCCAGAAATAAACCTGTTATTTTGTCAATTAATCCAAGACAAAAGAGGCAAGAAGATGCCATGGGGAAAAGACTGTCTCTTCAATAAACGATGCTGGGAAAACTGGACGGCCACGTGCAGAAGAATGAAACTGGATCACGCTCTATCTCCATATGCAAAAATATATTCAAAATGGATTAATGACCTAAATGTGAGACCAGAAACCATAAAATTCCTAGAAGGAACATCGGCAGTAATTTCTTTGACATCGGCCTTGGCAACATTTTTTCTAGATCTATCTCCTCACCCAAGGGCCACAAAAGCAAAATTAAGCTATTGTGATTACACCAAAATAAAGAGCTTTTAGATGGTGAAGGAAACCATCAACAAAATGAAAAGGCAACCTACTGAATGGGAGAAGATATTCGCAAATGAAATATCTGATAAGGGGAAAGAACTCATACAGTAAATAATCTAATTGAGAATGGGCAGAGGGGGGCACCTGGGTGGCTCAGTAGGTTAAGTTGTCTGCCGTTTGGCTCAGGTCATGATCTCAGGGTCCTGGGATCAAGCCTGGAGTCGGGCTCTCTGCTCCTCAGGGAATCTGCTTCTCCCTGTCTGCCCCTCCCCTCCTCATGCTCTCTCCTCTCCTTCTTTCTCTCTCAAATAAATAAAATCTTAAAAAAAAAATAAATCATGGACAGAGGGCCTGAGTAGACATTTTTCCAAAGAAGACACCTGGATGGTCAATGGACACATGAGAAGATGCTGAACATTACGAATCCTCAGGTAAATGTACATCAAAACCACACTCAGGTATCACCTCACGCCAGTCAGAATGGCTACAATAAACACAAGAAATAAGCATGGGCAAGGATGTGGAGAAAAAGGAACCCTCATGCAAGCCGGCGGGAATGGAGACTGGGGAGCCACTGTGGAAAACGGTATGGAGGTTTCCTCCAAAAACTTAAAAACAGAATTACCCATAGGATCCAAAAATTGTACTACTGGATATTTATCCAAAGGAAATGAAAATACTAATTCAAAAAGATATACGTGCCTCCAAGTTTAGTGCATTATTTCTAATAGCCATGATACGGAAGCAACCTAAGGGCTCACCGATAGATGAATGGATAAGGAAGATGCAGTGTGTACGTGCATGAGCATGTACACACACACACACACACACACACACATGCACGCACAGGAATATGACTCAGCCATAAGAAAGAATGAGATCTTACCATTTTCAAAAACATGAATTGGCCTAGAAGATACAAGGCTATGTGAAATAAGACCCCCCCCCCCAAAAAAAGGCAAATGTCATATGATTTCATTCATATGGGAAATTTAAGGAATAGATGAACAAAGAAGAGAAAAATAAAACAAAAAACACAGAATCTTAAATACAGAGAACTGGTAGCTGCCGAAGAGGAGGCTGGTGCAGGGATGGGCAAGGGAGTAAGGGTACACGTCTCGTGATGAGCAGTACACGGTGGGTAGAACTGCTGAATCGCTATAGGGCACACCTGAAACTAATATAACACCCTATGTTAACTCTCCCTCAACAAAAAAAGAAAAACAAGCTGCTGCAAGATGAATGAACGACTCTCCCTACATTGGTTAAACTGCCACCTAAGGACACTTCCCCTCCTCTTTCCTACAATTACAGGAAATCTTCAGCGACAGAGAACCAGCCAGACGGTATCAGCATCTCAGAGGGTGGCATCTAAGACACTGGACAAGCGGGATGCCTTCAGATACCACAGAAAGACCCAGAAAGAACCCGACTGGCTGGAAAGCACACACCAAGTAACAGCTGTATGCGCGCGCGCACACACACACACACACACACACACGTGTGCCGAGGAGGAACCTAAGGTAACACTAGAGTAGGTGCTGTGTTCTGGTGGGACGTGGGGAGGCCACTGTCCTCAACTACGTGGTATGTCCCTGCAGGAAGGCACTATACAGAACAAGGCCGAGGTTAAGCAGCTTCCTGTTGTTATGGGGAGGGAACACCGCTGCCCCTAATGGTGGAAATACGGGGTCCAAGGAAACCCAGTGGCATGGCTTAGGGCTGGGTCATTTGACATATACTCTAGAATGTTGGTTTCTCAACCAGGGTTGGAAATGTCTGGAGGCATACTTGGTTGTCACAATTGGAGAGGTAGGGGTGCAGAGGCCAGGGTCATTGCAAAACATCCTACAATGCACAAGACAGCCCCTCAACCCAGAATGATCCAAACACAAGTGCACAGAGTGGCTCTAGAAAGTCTGCTCTAAAGTCAAGGGGCAATTTCTTTCTTTCTTTTTTTTTTTTCTTTAAGTTTTATTTAAATTCTATTTGCCATAGATTCAAACATTTTTGGTTCTGATTTCATAGCATTTAGCTTAGGAAAAAAGAAAAGAGCTGTCTTACTGTTTCATTTCTCCTTCCCTGTGTCTTCTCTCTCAGCAATACTACCAACCTAAGTGTATGTATACACTTCTGTCCTGTTTTTAGGGGGAAAGACTTTTTATAGCCAGAGCCCCACAAGCATCTCTAAGTCACAGAAACCTAATTAACAGTGTCTCTGGGCCACACCCGACCAGCAACCTAGTTTTTTGCAAAGCAAAGTATACGTAATCCTAAGGCAAGAGCATCATTCTCCCTGCATGTTCAATTATTTATACATTCTTAAAAGCTGTGCATGGTTGAAAAAAAACTTTCAGGAAACGAGGAAATTAATCACTCTATGAGAAATACAGTTATAAAGGAGAGGGAATAGAATCACCTGTGAGGAAGAGGAAGAGAAGGAGGAGATGAGGAGGGAAAAGAAGGGGGAAATATATATGTAGTGGTAGCACAATAATGACCCCCTATGAAAATGTCACAATCCCCAGAATCTGTGAATTTGTGACTTTAAGTGGCAAAAGGGACTTCACTGATGTGATTACATGAGGGCTTAATGAGGAGGAGATCATTCTAAATGATCTGCAAAGGCTCAATGTAATCACAAGGGTCCTTATAGGGGAAAAGGAGGAGACTAGAGAGTCCGAGCTGGAGATATGATGGGAGGAGGGTCTGAACGATGCAGCCAGGAGCTGGGAACACCTGCGGTTCTGGAAGCCACAATAGGGAAGGAACAGATTCCCACCCCCAGAACCTCCAGAAAGAATGCAGCCTTTGATTCTAGCCTCATAGGATTCAGCTCAGGCCTCTGACCTCCAGACTCCAAGACAATGTGTGTTGTCTCTAGATACTAAGTTTATGGTAATTTGTCACGTAGCCATAGGAGACCAGTACGTATATAATCTGACCAAGATGAGTACTGAATATGGATTTAACCAATACCTTGTCCCATAACAGTGGTGTAACTATTTTGGCAAGTTGGGGGGTGGAAAAGTGAGGTAGAAAGGGTAAATAAGAGTTAAGTTCCCACGTTCCTTAATAAGAAGTCAATATATAATGCACAGATTGGGAAAGAGAAGAGAGCAACAAAGCTGCGGAATTCTGAAATATGGAGAACATCATTTAAAGAAAGAGCTCTGAGCGTTGAAGCAGTTCTCTCAGGGAAGCAGGACTGGACAGTGGGAAGGGTGAGGCAGATTTCTACAGTTTTCCATAACCCTGAGAGTACGGATTTAGTTTTTAAAACCATGTATGGACATTATTCTGGTAAGGATAAAGTTTAAAGAAGAAAGGATAGCAGAAACCCCTTGCTGTATCTCCGGGTGTCACTTGACTCACTTTTATTGAAACATTGCCTAATTTCCTGCCTTTGGCATCTGTTAGGAAACCAACATGGTCACGAGCAGAGTTGAGTGTGAATGAAATTGTCTGCACGCTGGACTGAGCCATACTTGAAGCTGGACGCTCAAACTTTCCAGGTATGTGATCCAACAAGTCCCTTGTCTTAAGCCAAGACAGGTTGGATACGGGTGATACTAAGATTTTAAAATCAAAATCAGGAAATTTTGTTAGGTGCACAAATAATTTCATAAATTTAACCATTTTCCTTGCCATAAGAAAATTAAAAAGCTAAGCAAAGTGACAGAACCTTAAGATCTAATTTTAAGAGATGCACTGACTATAAAATATCAGTAGTACTACTTACAATGGCCAGAACCTAGAAACTACCCAAAACCAAGAGAACTGCTAAAACCACCACGGCACCTCTACAGAACAGAATACGATGCAACAGCACACATAAATGACCTATAACTACATAGCAATGGATCTTGCATGTAAGCAGGTTGAGGAAAACAGAGTGTAACTACGCTGTGGGAATGTCAAAGGGTGCCACCGGCGTGGAAAACAGCATGGTGATTCCTCAAAAAAAATTAAGCATAGAATTATCATGTGATTCAGCAATTCCACTTCTGGGTATATGTACAAAAGAAACGAAAGCAGAGCCTTGGACAGATATTTGTTACACCCACGTTCATTAGCACTGTTCTCCACAGAAGCCCAAAGTCAGAAGGAACCCCACTGGCCATCAAAAAAAAAAAAATCAACAGATAAGTAAAACATGATCAATCCATAAAATGGAATGTTACTCATCCTTAAAAGGGAAGGACACTTGGACTTGGGCTATCACGTGGATGTGCCTGGAAGACGTTATGCTAAGTGAAGTAAACCAGCCACAGGAGAATACTGCACCACTTCCCTCATACGAGGCACTAGAACAGCCAAGGTCACAGGGGCAGGAAGTAGCATGGTGGCTGTTGGGGGAGTGGGGGGGTAGTGGGGAGTTGCTGTGTATGGGCATGGAGTCTCCATTTGGAAAGATGATGAAGTTCCATGGATGGACAGTGGTGATGGCTATACAACACAGTCAAGGTACTTCATGCTGTACAGCTAGCTGTTCACTTAAAAATGGTGTATTTTAGGGGCACCTGGGTGGTGCAGTTGGTTGAGGGTCTAACTTTCACTTTCAGCTCAGGTCATGATCCTGGGGCCTGGGACTGCGCTCAGCAAAGAATCTGCTTGGGATTATCACTGCCTCTCCCTCTGCACTTCCCTCACTGATAAATAAATCTTTTTAAAAACGGTGCATTTTATATTACGTACATTTAACCACAATAAAGAAAAAGAAAAGAAAACGTGTATCTATCCTATGATTCTACCCACATGAAGTTTAAAATCAGGCAAAACCAATCTGTTCCTCTGCAAGTCAACAGAGGGGCTATGGGGATGGGGTGGGGGCAGCGTTGCGGGGGGGAGGGTTGGTGACAGGAAGTATCACCTTTGTACCTTCCGAGGTACAAATCATGTTCTGTGTCTCGACCTGATGCTGGTTACATGGGTGTGCAGTTGTGAAAATTCCTCAAACTTGTGAATATGGGGATTCCTTCCAGTCTCAAGCTGCATCTTTCATGAAAGCAAAAAAATCTATTTCAGAGATTTTTACAGCTTTCTCACACACTTTTCAAATATATTCCTTATTTTTAGAAAGTTATTTATACCCAGCATCATTCCACACAGGATTTGAGGCACTACATACAAATGCACACATATACTACTAAATAGCTATTTGTTAAATTAACAAATGAAGTAAAAAAAAAAAAAAAAGGAAATTCAATCAGAACCAGAAAAAAATAGAAAAATCAAAAATATAATGTCAAATCCAGGGGAAAATATGCAAAAAATACAGCATTCTGAAGTAGAGGGGTAAGCCTTACAGAGCTACCTGAGATCAAGATAATTAACTACTTGCTTCGCGTTATACATTTACTAAGTGATGGAGGCAGGATTGTAAATCAGATTCCCTGACCACAACTCCTCTGTTTCAATAATAGCATACCATGCTTTTCCAGATCATCAAGTACAGATACTGAGTGTTTTGGCCAAGTGATTCCAGGAACATTTTTTTTTTTTTTAGATAATATATTCAACATGTTTGAGTCATTCCAAAAATTGATTTTCAAGAACATTCTGGAAAACATTGCATAAAGTCAGATACATGTTGGATACATAACCCAAAAGGTAAGCTTGGAGGTACTTGTTAAAGGAACCTCTGTCAAAAATGGACAACACACCAAACCAACAGGTTAAATAACAGAGGACTTATGAAAAAGCTTCAGAAGCTACACAGCAGAGGAGGTAATTGATAAAAGACATCTTCTATTTCCTTCTTTTTAAATTTTTTTATTTTTATTTTTTTACACTCTGTATAATTGATACACAGAGACAGGGACCCAGCCTGGGCACCTGCATCCCCTACAAATACAGAGTGCTCTGTACAAAATATAGATAATTTAGCTCCTCATAACAGTTGCGGGGAGATTCTGGGGGGGATGGCACAAGGAGGAAGGTTGAGATCTACCCTCTGAGGGAGCAGAGGACAGGGCAGCGCCTGGAGGGAACCAAGCATCATAGGTACTGAGAGGTGAGGGGTGCTGAAATGGGCTACAGGAGGGCGGCCAGAGGCTGGGGGCCCAGAGTGGGGCCTCTGAGGTCAGTGTTTGGGAGGGAAGGGGTTTCTCTGGTGTCTTTGGTAGGGGCTGAAGGCACCACTAGTACGGATGAGGGTTGTGCAGGAGTCTTAGAGAAATAGGGTGAGGGGATGGGGGATGGGGAAGGGTGACTTCAGCAACACCGTGATCATCTCCTGTTTGGACAGATTATCGGGGCTGTGGAACAGAGCACTACCTTCGATATTTTCCATTTTTGTTAATGGCTTAAACACATGTGGCCTGATTAGCAGAGTTCTTCATTAGAGAAAGGCCCTCTTTAATAGGCTATCCTAATGAGTCCTGATTTTTAATTTTCAAGTTGCAAATTAAACAACTAAGATACTTTGCATAGTTGAAGTTCTGTAAGATTTTTATAAATAGATGCCAAGTGTCTCCACTTCGAGGGTTCGCGGTGACCGCTCGAGGCACAGCGGCATCTGTGACACGCTCGCCCTCCTTGCACTAGCCTAAGTGGGTCCCTCACGGTAGACTCACATCCTGAACCCTTCATTTAAGAGACATCTGTGGTGTGGATTAGGGATGAGAGGTGCCCCTTTTCCCCTACAAAGAGAAAAAGAAGAGAAATCAGACATTTCCAAGGCTAGACAGGGAAAAAAGATTTCTTTCTTTTTTTTTGGGAAAAAGATTTCTTCATCGATCCAGAGACAGTATCTTAAAAATTAACCATAGTGAAGGATTTCTTTCTTTTTTTTTTTTTCTTTAAATATGGGACCAAGAGTGGTCAGGTCAGAATTACAAGCACCAAAAAGAAGTAATGTGAAGATTCACAAGTAAAAAACCTACCTTTTAAACAGTTTATGAGGGGGAGAATGGTAAATCTTAAAGCAGTTGAAAAAAAGATTCAGATGATCAGCAGTAACTTTTAAACATAAAAAGCCATATGCAAGAGCTTAATGAGGTTCTTCTATGGAAATCTTATTATCAGCATTCATGGGCACCAAGTTTTGAGACCTGGGGAAGATAATGTGTAAAGAAAGGGCACAAACATTTGCATCATCACTGAAGGTCTATATTCTTCTATTAACAAACGCTCCTCTTTCTGAACTTTCTTTCCCCAACATATCTTAAAATTTCCAACTCACATACACCCTTTGGTTGTGATAAAATGCTATGATGACCTGACAATCCGTAAGAGATGATCCATATGGGTGTATTTCTCTGCTTTTCAAAATCATGTTAGCAGAAAAGAAAAAAAAACCTATAAAATCATGTTTATTAACATGACTGGGTGTAACGTATGCTATGGACACTAGGAGAGCAAAGAAATGTTATTTCTTTACATCACATGTCTGGTAGCCATCATTCCTTTAATTAACATTTACTGAATATCTACCATGGGCAAAGTACCAGAATAAAGAAAATTAGTATTTCTTAGCTTTATTATAAAATTTTTTCGGGACACCTGGGTGGCTCAGTGGTTGACTGTCTGCCTTTGGCCCAGGGTGTGATCCCAGGGCCCTGGGATGGAGTCCCACATTGGGCTCCCTGCATGGAGCCTGCTTCTCCCTCTGCCTGTGTCTCTGCTTCTCTCGCTCTCTCATGTATAAAGAAATAAAATCTTTAAAAAATGTTTTCTTGGCTTTTGTGAATTTTATGAAAATAGAATCTTGTGGAAAAGACATTATTGGTCATACACTGGGGGAAGAGAGGGTGGAAGGAACAAGTTGGCTCAAACTTATTTGCCTTAATAATGGTCTTTAAATTGATTTTTATCCTGATATTCAAAATTCTAATAAGCAATAAAGGAGGTCAGCTGGAAGACTGGAAAGACTCAGGTTAGCATTGTGATCACTGTATCTGCCTGAATTTAAGCATTTTGAGTCAGCAAAAGAGAAATGAGGGCTTACCCCTGAATATTTTTGTTAGTTAAGCAATGCAAAACAACTTATTTGTTGTTGTTAATATGGTGTTTTCACATCTTTGTCATTGTGTATTTTTAAAGGTTATTAAGAAGAGGATATTTTGTCTCATTTCCTTCATTCTCAACTATTTTTTTCTGCAACCTATAAGAGCTGCAACCCAAGTACAAAGAATGTTGGCTTGTTTGGCATTGTGAACCCCAAAAATAAAACTAAAAAGAGAATGTAGTCCAAAACACAAATTTAACTTTTTAGTAACATGAAAATCCTTTTCCAATTCCTGTATCTTCCAGAAATTGCTAAATAATACTATGTTTCAATGAAAGTATAGAACCCTTTAAGGACCACTAGGAATTGCTGAAATAAGCATCTTATAACATCTCAAGAGCAATAAGGTTTCCAAGAATATCAAGCGATCACTGAGGTTGATGTGGAGATGGGTCACCTGAAAACACAAACTATATTCTATAAAAATACGCTGAAAAATATGCTACAAACTATTGATTTTATCCTGAGCAGAACTTGAATTGTAAGAACTGTAACATTTGGGTTGATCATCATTATCGTCTCAAGAACATCTAATTTTTTTTTTTCTCTTTTAGCCAATATTTATTTAGGGGAGTATTATTTCAAAAACTTCTGAAAACATTATTAGTTTCTAGTACTGCACTAAAAAGTTTAACACCTGTGTAAATTCCACATACTTCCACCTACTGGCATTCTTCTCATTTCACAAGTGAGGAAAGGGAGGTAGAGATGTAGTAATTAAATTGTCCAAGGTCACCCATCTAGGAAGAGAATGAACCTTTAATAGTACACTTTGGATAATTTACTGAGATTGCTTTCTGTAGTCTAATGAAGGATCGATCTGACGAATGTTCCTTAAGTATTGGAAGGTGGAGTGGGAAGATATGGTCTGTATTTATAGCATGTAACATTCAATATGGATCCATTCAAACCCTAATTAACTTATGTTTATTTACTTTACCTAATACTGATAATGTTGTGTTAAAAATGCCTGCTCCCTTCCAAAAACACAAGCACCTCTTGGAACAGCATCTGAATATTTCTGGTTTTTAGGATCATTGAAGGACATCGTTTGTTTCTGAAATAAATGGCATACTAGTGGAGGGGTGCCATAGCATCTTACTCATCTCCTAGCACACACTCTGTCACATGGCAGCGACTCAAGGTTTGTGGATCTGAATTCACACTTTTCCTTTTTCCAAAATAATCCTCATTCTCTAGTGGTACATTTGTTTCTAACCCCCATTTTTTCCCCCATAGTCAGTCATTTACCACAATACTTATTTTTCCCAAATCCCCAATATTATTTCCCCTTAATATGATTATCTATAAATATGTTCTACATTTTGAATTATTCTACTCGGCCTTTTTTCTTTTTTTGGTAACATCTGAAGTTTATTCCTTGATTAGCGCTCTAAGATTTTATTTAAGATTTTAAATATACATAAAAGATCTGTGATGTCAACTGCTTGAAATACCCTATGATCAAACAAGAATGCAAATTTTATCCTAGGAAAAACAATGCCTTTCTTCTACTTACCTAATTAAAATATTTAACTCAACTATCACTTGTGCTCCTGACCTCCCAATTTAAATTAGACCCACAATTACCCTCGCCTAGAACATTCTGCTCCTTTCCTTCAGAACATCTACAAACAATCAGGATACGTTTTAAGTAAAAAGTATTAATATAAACCCCATGAGAGCAGAGGTCATGCCTCTTCTGCTTATTTTATACTAAATGCTCAATTAGCATAATGCTCATGCACATAGGAGGCATTCAATAAACACTGACAAATCAAAGAGTTAATTAATGGTTAATAAAACTATTACAAGTATAAGCACAGGGGGTGAAGGCATCAAATTCAACTGGGGGATAATTTCTCGAAGGCTTGGTTCCTATTGTTGATTGGAAGAATCAGGATTACTCTGGGCTGTCTTGAGAAATCCAATACACCACAGCCTACTCACCTCAATGACAGCATATACACATGGCGTCACCTACAAAGAGCGATGGTGGCATTTGGCTTAGAAATTGCTTTGGAGGAAAGCTGAGAGCTACTCTGGGAGACAGAGAGGCTCAAGTGCTCTGCTCTGCCCTGAACCAGGGATTGGAGAGGGGTGGGGGGAGTGGAGGTAACGAAAGGCCTTGGGTGTCAGAGGGTGCGGGGGAGGAGAAGTGAGAGACTACAAGTTTTGACAATTCTGTCATCAGCCCAACAGCTGGCAACTACTCAAGAGAAACCTCTGGTGACACTGAAGAGAGTTTAGATGAGGATACCAGCAGGGTCTTAACCCTTTCCCCAGAAGATCGGAAACCTGGAATCACACTGGAAGTATCCCTCATCTTCCTCACATGCCAACGGACCTTAGACTTTGGTTCCTCGACAAATGACCCAACGCAGAACATGACAAGGGTTTGCATCTCCACCATTCCTCTTCTGTGTGCTCAGCCAACTTGGGAAATCCGTCTTTGAGCTCCTTCATGGGCTCACTGCCTTCCTCCCAAATGTGTTCCTCAGAGTGATTCGGGGCCCGTGTGTGACCCCTGCTGTGGGGGGATGCAGGACAGTCACTTCCTAAGAGACACCTGTCAGCCAGATCGTCTATTTTCCCTCGTGTCTTGCAGGGAAAAGAAATTAAAAAGCAAAAAAGCAAAACAACAATAACAATAAAAAACCCACCCAGGGGATCCCTGGGTGGCTCAGCGGTATAGCGCCACCTTCAGCCCAGGGCATGATCCTGGAGACTCCGGATCAAGTCGCATGTCGGGCTCCCTACATGGGGCCCGCTTCTCCCTCTGCCTGTGTCTCTGCCTCTCTCTGTCTCTCATGAATAAATAAATAAAATCTTAAAAACAAAAACAAAACCATCCACACTGCACAAATAATTAAGTGTAAAATATATTTTTACCAATTTCGCTTCCAAGCTTCCTCCACACATCAGAGGGCATTACCTTGAAAACAGCGGGGTTCCCGAGACCCGACATCCCGACGCGAACCGTGCCCAGGGTCTCAAATCTAAAGTAACGTTCACCTTTCTTTTCCCGCGGGGCCCACCAGGGTGGGTGAGAGGCCCAAACCTGCGAGGTTACTCTGCCTCCTGCCACGGAAGATGCTCCGTGGCGGGCAAGGGGAGGGCAGAGAACAGTCGCCCTGTGGACGTGTTACTAGAGTAATTCTTCCAGATAGAAAAGACTGCAGGGCAGAGTGGGGAGGAGCAGCAGAGCGGGGGGGGGGGGGCAGGCTCCCCGGCATCCAGCTGGGGAAGCACAGAGCCCCAACACCTGCTGCCCCAAGCGATCAGTGAGGACGGCAACCCATGCCCTTGTGACTTCGGCGCAACACGGACTTGCCCCCCTCGATGGGATTTTCGAGAAAAGGCAGAAGAGAGTCCTGTCCGTACGTCCTGCTCCGTGTGGAGGTGGACACAGTTGGGGAACTAAGAGCAAGCCTGTGTTCCTCTATTTCGACATTTCCACAACGGGTCGGGAACCAGGAAGAAACTCAGGTCTGGTCCAAACCCTACAGGGACCGTCAAAGTCACCCAGGGGAGAAAAAAATCTATTTTCCAGGGTCCTGCTTCTTCCAGGGCAGAAACAACAATAAAGAATTCAGAGGTGAAAAGAATTAGTACGTCATAAAAAATAGGAACAAAAAATAAAATATTCTCACGCTGACTGTCCCAGAGAGAATTTACTCACGTACTTAAATTTATGCAGCGAGTTACCAGGAGCCTCGTAAACACTGGGCCCACAATCAGGCTGTAGTCATTCACTCTATTTACATCTCATTAGGGGGCACGAAGGTCATGATCTTCGAAAGATGTCACGTGTGGCCCAGGAAAGAGGACGTGGGCATGCTGGGGGGGAGGGTGCTTTTGAAGGGGACGGCATTTGTCCCCAGAACCATCACACATGAGCTACTTCGAAAGGGACCACATGCTTGGACGCATTTCCCGCCCCAGTCGCCTCTACTCTTCGTGCTCCCCATGGCCGTGCCAGGTGAGCCGTGCCAACCTGTCCCCACCCGAAGACTCTCGACGGGCCTCTGAGCATCGCACGAGAAACCAACCAACTTCCGTGAGACAGAGGCGACAAGGGCCATTTCCTGGGCAGCCACGGACAGTCCCCACCGATGGCACAAGCCTCGGTGCTTCCCGTGGGCAGAAGGCACGACGGCCTTCCAGGGGCTTCTGAGGCCACACGGCTGGCGGCGCCAGAGGATGGCGACAGCCGAGGAGAACATCCAGGGCCCTGCATCCTTCCTTTGAAGGCTGTCGACCACACATTTTGAATCGCCTGAAATGAAGATCAAAAGGGAACATGATTCGTTTATTTATTTATTTTCCCGGGGGCCGGCGGGGGTGGGGTGGGGGGCAACGAACAGAGAGAAGGTAAAATTTAGGATTAAAAAAAAATTTGAATTTAGGCAACCATCGATACTCTGAGCCCAAGATCCAGGGAGGTCGGTAATCTCCTAAGTCACAAAGCCCAGATGACACTGCGGTGGAAGCCACAGTGACAAGAAGAGGGAAAGGGTGGGGATCCCTGGGTGACTCCACAGTGCAGCGCCTGCCTTCGGCCCAAGGCGTGCCCCTGAGGTCCCGGGATCGAGTCCTGCGTCGGGCTCCCTGCATAGAGCCTGCTTCTCCCTCTACCTCTCTCTCTCTCCATCATGAATAAATAAATAAAATCTTTAAAAAAAGAAAAAAAAAAGAGGTAAAGGGAGAAAAATCAAAGCCGGCCTCTCTTGCCTCGCACTCCCTCCTTCCACAGCCTCCTTGGCTCTGCCCTTCCCAGGATGCAGCACCCCGGAGTCCTGAGCATCACCTCCCTTCTCTCCAACACGCCAGCCTGAGAGTGGCACCTGCTTCCCGGGGAGACTCCCTAAGCACCGCCGCTGGCTCCCCTCTTTTCTTTCTTTTTTTTCCCCCCTCTTTTCTCAAGCTCGTGGGCAAGGCAGGAGGAAGGGGACGGCACCTGAGGTGGGCAGGGGGAGAAGGGAGGCTGCCTTTTCACACGAGTCCACCTGACGTGTAGCTATTAGCTGGACGGAAGCCTTGGAAGCTAGCTTTTTATATACACGTTGAAGAAAACTTGAAGGATTAAAAAAAAAAATCGCCAAATACTTTCACCCGCAAACTACTGCCCAAGTTTGATGATGCTATTAAAAAACCTGCTATATCAAAAAAAAAAAAACAAACAAACAAACCAAAAACCTGCTATATCGCAAGGTAACTGATTTGATATTAACAGATAATGCAGCTAATCAGCTTCTGGACATAGCACAGGACATAATTGCCTAATCGATAGGCCAAACATGACCTCAATTTCTCAGAGCTGGGAAGTGTTCCTGCAGCTGAGGGGCTGGCACCTGCTCCTGCCCTCCCTGGGTGGCCCAGGGGCCTTGGGGTGGGGCTTCCGTGTCTGAGGAGCTGTCCCACACAAGACAACCACAGCAGGTGCACAGACCTGAACGCTGCCTGCCTCCAGGGGCTCGGGGCTCAGGGCCTGAGGGGCTCCGGATTACTCCCAGGACCACCTTCCTGAGAATAGGGGTTAAGGTGGATTCTGTGGCGTGGCCTGGAAACCCACCATCGTTTACAGCATAGCTTCCCCGGGGGAAAGGTGTTCGCAGGTTTTCAACAACCCATCGAGATCTGAACTGTTGAGAGAGAGCTCATTTGAAAACCCACGGCTGTTTACAGAAAAATTTAAAAAAAAGCAACTGAAAATGAGGCTCACAGTTACTCAGAGGTTCTATTTCCAAGGTTTCGCGTTTGGCTCTTGAACTCAGTGAGAACTTGAGCCGGTGATGGAGTCTCTGCGACACCAAGTCATGCTCATCTGCAAAGGGAGGTCACAACAGCATGCCTCGCCCCAGGAGGCAGTCTGCCAGCATGCCTAGCTCCTGGAGGCAGTCGGCAGACGTCACCTAGGTCCTTCCCCATAGAAAAGTTATGCAGACTTTTTGGCTCTGCTGTGGCAGGGAGAACTCTAAAGGGACCTGCATCAGCCTCCATGATTACACAGTCCCCCTCCCTGTCCACTGTGACGGGCAGCCCCGTGAAGATGAAGGAACATTATCCCCGTGATACGGTTCCGAATCAGCCAGCTCTGAATGAGTCAGAAGATCATGCGTGGGTGCATCTGACCTCATGGGGTGACTCCCCTGAGAGCTGCTCTCCCACCTGCCTTGAAGATGCTGAAAGCCACCCTGAGCCTCCCACTGGGAGGAACTGAATCCTGCCAAACCTGTGAGCTGGGAAGAGAACCCAGCTGAGCCCTGTCCTGACTTCTGATCTATAGAACTGCGCAATAATAAATGGGTGTTGTTTTAGGCCATTAAGTTTATGGTAATTTATTACACACCAACGGAAAGCTGAAACAGAACACAGCTATAAATTTATGTGTTTCTAGGACTCTGGGGAAAAAGAGGCATCAGAAATAACAAAGTGCACATGTATTAGAAGGATAAAGGAAGACAGAGGAGAGAGACCGGAGACGTATTGTGCTAGGCACCCTGGCAGATCCTGAACAAACGTTCTCCTAGAAAGAGTTTTATTTAGAAAGAAGTTCTAGTGTCTATTATTCTAATATAAAGTTTCCATTTCAACCCAAATTACCAACAACTTTTTTTTTTTTTAAAGACTTTATTTATTTATTCATGAGAGAAGCAGAGACCCATGCAGGGAGCCCGATGTGGGACTCGATCCCGGCACTCTAGGATCACGCCCTGGGCCAAAGGCAGAGAGGCTCAACCGCTGAGCCCCCCAAGTGTCCCCAAATTACCACCAACGTAATGAAAGAGTTTTACTTTATCATGATAGAAATGTCTTAACCAGAAAAGGATGTAATCCAAAGACGGTTTTGAGAAATTTTAAAGACCCTGAGAATGACCCAGCAGTAGGTGATTGTGACCTGTGGAGCAACTATATAAAACCAAACAGCGCTTATCCCACAGGCGATTCAGAACCAATTTTTTCTACCGGTGGAATAAGATTGAGAGAAACACTGTAGTTTAGAAACAGAGGAGATGCAATCCATATGGCAATGCGGAAAGCAACTGGCTACGCCAAAAACATTCACAATAATCTATGAATTGTGCACTATTTTTAAGCGGCAAAAGTCACAAAGTACCAGCACAATGTTGTAAAAATAGAAATCGCACACATAAACTCCAACAAATTTACAGGGGAAAAATGGGGAGAGGGTTACCTGTATTTTAAAAGGTCTCAACATCTAATTTAAGACTTGTAAAATTATCATCACAGGAACACTTGAGGTTCCCTGAAAACTGAGAGTGACTTTCTAGAGAAGACCAATGAATGCAAAACGCACCCCTGCTACTTCAGAATTAGTTTGAAATTTCTATCATTTATCATGCTCTAACTTTGATTCTTTAAAACAAGACAAAAAAAAAAAAACAAGAAAAAAAAGGAAAAAGAAGAAAAGCACGAGCATCAACATAGCTGTGCAACATTCTGGAATGCTATCATAGGGAAAAAGACAGAAGTTCATCCTGAAGCAAATATTTCCCAGGGATATAATTGACAGCCTGGTATTTCAGGAGATAGAATGGAAAGAGTCAACTACTAAAAAAAAAATTTAAGTAGCATTACTAATGATTTTTGCTTAAAGACAAAAAACTTCAGGAAGTGAATTCACCATGCCATTCCATTACACCAATGAGCCTCTTGAAATTTGCTATCTTAATTTCACATACATATATTTCAACTGTTATGCCACAGATTCCACAAAATGACAACAACAATTGCTACTTAGGCCCCTGAAAGCCCTCAGCAGTCACCCCTCACTTTTTAAAAGCAGTAACAACTTCAGGAAATGGCAAAGCATCTTTACATAGTCCTTACTCTCAGAGTTTGGCCTCTGTATGTTCGTGTTTGGTAACTCTTTGCTCAAAACGTTGCATGTTATCTGCAGAAGAACAGGCATGTTTTACTAGAAATGCTAACCGCAGCTTCCAGCAGCTTCCATTCTTAAGCGCTTGCTCTGGGCTAGTGCACAACATGCATCACCATGCTCAATTCTATGATAAAACTCCTTTCGTTGACAATGAAATGAAGACCCAGAAAAGATTATTTAACTTATCCAAGGTTAGGCTGGGTGGTGAAGGATAGCACTGGCATGGCCAATCTCCAAACCCAAAATAAGTAAGTAATCCTTAACTATCTTGTATAATTAACCTTAACGAAACAGAGGCATGACATCTATCACGGCTACTTTACCGGGACAGGGAGAAATCAATGGAAATTTTTTGTGCACAGGTATCCCTATAATCTAACAATGTTAGATCCACAAGGTAACACAGCATCCTTGCCTTCTATTATACGTAGACACAACCTCATGTGAGTATCAAGAGTGAAACCTCAAACTACAGGAAAGGCACCAGCTACTTAATTATACCTAAATAAACCCTTAATTTGCTAATCATATGATGGCTATAGCAATCAATCTCTACATATAAAGTAACTTGACATGATTAATCCAAGACCAAAAACAAAGTCAGGAGGAAATTTAACTGATCACAAAGTTCTAACACTCTTCTCCAATAAGCCCGAGTACCGGTGTAATTATAAGATACACACACAAACTTACGTGGAAGACAGTCCAGAACACAGAAAATTACTTTATATATTATAATATAGTAATATGAGAATAATTATATTCTCATGAAAGTAGCTTAGAATCATGTTGTGAAAGCTTTTTTTTTTTACCATCATATATAATCTTCTAGTATAATTTTCATTGTACAAATCCACATTCTCTTCCACTAAAGAAAAATAGCTTAGTAATAAAATATTTTACACATCTAGAAAACACGTCTGTAATGGAGATAAAAGGTTATAACTCATGTACAAAAAAATGTACAAACATGATAATACTAACCCCAGAGACATAATGGCAAACATATGAATGGATATTTCTCAGAAAATAACATCTAAATAGCAAACTAAAGGGAAAGATAATAAAATGTTTTGTTAGCGAGAAGTGAATTAAACAAAGTCTCACTTCACACAGAAAGTAGCAAAATATAAACAGTGTCAAAATACCAATTGTTGGCAGGGATACAGAAAAATGTGCTTCTCAAACACTAGGGGAAATACGTGCATCCTTCTCCGGGGTTCAGGTTGGGTATTTTCTATTAACCTGTCCTCCACATGTCTTCTGCTGTGTCTGATCTTCTATTTAAACTATGCATGGAGTCCTTCATTTCAGATATTGTATTTTTCAGTTATCAATTTTTCTATTTGCTGCTTCTACCTCCCCCCCTCCAAATGTCAACTTCCTGGTGAAATTTTCCAAGTTTTCTTTTTTTTTTTCCTAGAACATCTAGTCAGATTATTTTTAAGTCCCTAAATTATTTTTTTAAAGATTTTATTTATTTATTATTGAGAGACACAGAGAGAGAGAGAGAGAGAGAGCCCAATCGCTGAGCCACCCAGGTGCCCCAGTTCCTGGTGTATAGTAAGCATCATGTAGGTGTGTTAAACATTTATAGTAAAATGACCTCCGAATAGAACTCAATGAAAAGTCTTTTATTTTTTATTTTTTGGAAAAGTTTTTTTTTTTAATTTCTTTTCCCACCAATTTCTTAGGTAATCTTTATCTCTGAGCTCCTCTGCTGCCAGTCTTTGCTTTTAGAAAGTTGTAATACTGAAATGTTGAGGTCCTTGGTCTTACTAAAGCTCATAATCTTTAGCAATATCTTCTTTGCCACTCAGACATACTTTAAACCATTTCTTAACTTAGTTGCTTTGACCTTGAACGCCTCTTTTACCTCTGTCCTCCTCAGTACAGCATTTGGTATCAAGTGAAAAATAAGAAAAA
This sequence comes from Vulpes lagopus, assembly GCF_018345385.1. Classification (NCBI taxonomy): domain Eukaryota; kingdom Metazoa; phylum Chordata; class Mammalia; order Carnivora; family Canidae; genus Vulpes; species Vulpes lagopus. Next base: position 101,842,421 of record NC_054831.1, on the reverse strand, counting down.
TATGTCCTCAAAATTTTCTTTAACGAAATCTCCTCCTTCCGTTCCTCAAATCACCTTGCAAATGACAAGTTGCAATAAGCTTTCCAACACTGGAAGCAAAAGGACAAGAACCCATGGTTTTCTCCGGGAAGCATTACACAGAAAAGCAGTCCTGTTATTTTCAAACATTTTTTGTAACTTCATATTCTGTAAATCCTGGAGCACCTACTATGCGTCAGGCACTGAGGATTTGGGTGTGAAGGCATTGGGAAGGGGCAGGGAATAGGGCACATGTGGTATTTTCCAAGTTTCCTAATGTTCATTCAGTTTAGGATAACAAAATATTTCCCACTGGATGGGACTGGGGCCTCTGTGCACCTCCATATGTGCTCCTTCGTTTCTTACACCGCTCGACTGGCTTTTCCTCTTGAAATCTCCAGTACCTAGCAGTATCTGGTATCTAGTAGGCACAAAATAAATGCTGTCTACATGGGTTTGTAATTGATAGTACATAGCAGGATAAAATTTTCTTCCCATTTTATCTGGTATCTAGTAGGCACAAAATAAATGCTGTCTACATGGGTTTGTAATTGATAGTACATAGCAGGATAAAATTTTCTTCCCATTTTATCTGGTATCTAGTAGGCACAAAATAAATGCTGTCTACATGGGTTTGTAATTGATAGTACATAGCAGGATAAAATTTTCTTCCCATTTTGCTAACCATTTACTCCCTCCTGTCATTACTAAATAATTCCCACCCCACTGACTGGTTATATCTCATAGGTAATAAATGTCTTATTGTCTCTTCTCTTTCTATCATACAAATTTTTTTTAACTAGGACTATACTTAATAACTGTAGAATTTATCTCCATGTTTGCCTTTATTTTTGAGACGTTTAAGTGATAAGTTCATCTATTTTTTTTCTAGATAAATGTTGGAATCATATTTGGGGTTCACCTACCACGCCACAGTTCCCTAAGTGGAATTTTAAGTGTACACCTCATTTAGAAGAGAGTGTCATCTTAAGCTATGTTCCTAAAAGGAACATTTATGAATTTAATGGTCCTGGTATTTCTCTTTCTAAAGTGTTTTTTTTTTTTTTCCTTACAGATCACACATGTTTCTCCTTAAGATACCTTGTAATATTTATTTATTTGAAAGTTTATTTTGAATCCAGTATAGTTAACATACAGTGTTATATTATTTGAGGCATGCATTATAGTGATTCACCAATTCTATAGGTTACCCAACCCTTCTTCCCCTTCACCTATTTCACCCAGCCCTCCTCTCACCTCCCCTCTGGTAACCATTCATTTTGAAGTATTTTTATTTATTTATCTGTGACTAAGGTTTGTTAATAAATCATATTTTCTATTTTTTTCCACTGGTAGCAAAACTATCAGATTTTATATCTGTGGGATCTATATCCAAGCTACTTAACTCTTTTATTTACTCCAGTAGTTTTTAGATTGATTGCTTGGCTATCTATATACAAAATTATATCGTGAACAGATGATAGTTGGTTTTTTTTCCCTCCGATATTGTTCTTTTCCAGTATTGCCTGTTCCCAAATAAACATTATGTAATAGTCATGGTAGGTGGTTTGTTCCTGGAATGTTTCTAGGGTCCAATTAAGATAAACATAGGCTGTTAAGTGTGAAATATACTCCATGATGTCAGGAATATTACACTTAAAAGGGCATATAGCTGAATTTCTTTTAAGTTACATGGTAACTGTGTCATGTAATACCTTCTGCATATTTGAGAGTTGCTTGCCATCCAGAAAGAGACAGTGGCTTACAGAGATGAATAAATTGCCTGAATTTAATAGATTGTTCCCTTTTTCTTTTGTTTTTTTTTTTTTTTAAGATTTTATTTATTTATTTGACAGAGCACAAGCAGGTGGAGGGGCAGAGGGAGAGGATAGAAGCAGGCTCCCCACTGAGCAGGGAGCCCAACATGGGGCTCCATCCCAGGACCTTGGGATCATGACCTGAGCCAAAAGCAGAGGCTTAACCAACTGAGCCACCCAGGTGCCCTGAATTGTTCCCTTTTCATAGGAAGAGCACTGTCTTGGTTGGCTCTACAATGAGAATACTAATTTCTCTGTTCTAGTCATGGGTTTAGAGAGGAGTTGGGGCAAGGACCCACACCATACTATCAGTTGAGTGTCCAGGAAGGCTGTCCCAAAGATTGAAGTTAGAATTTAGGGATTTAGGGACGCCTGGGTGGCTCAGTGGTTGAGCGTCTGCCTTTGGCCCAGGGCATGATCCTGGAGTCCCGGGATCGAGTCCCATGTCGGGCTCCCTGCATGGAGCCTGCTTCTCCCTCTGCCTATGTCTCTGCCTCTGTGTCTCTCCTGAATAAGTAAGTAAAATCTTAAAAAATACACACACACACACACACACACGGAACTGCTCAAGTGCTTCTAAAAATATTGTTTCATTTAATCTTTACAATAACCCATGATTCAGGTGTCATTATGACTAAGTAATTTGACCAAGATTATGCAGCTATTTAGTGGCAAAGCCAGGATTTAAATTCAGGCATTAAAAGTAATTTCCCATTGATGTAATTCATTCCAAATGCATGGTAGGCAAACTAACACTTTTGAAATCCTTTTAAGATGGGAATACCAGAACGTTAAGAAATTAAGGGAGGGGTCTAAGCAGTGATGAAGAGCTGAGTTTGAGTTCTCTATCAGTTAAAAGCTGTGAGACTCTGGACAAGTTAAATAACATTTCCACGCTTTCGTTGTCACATCAGCTAAATGAAGACAAGACAAGATAGCCTTGGAATTAAGGACTGGGGGGGGCGGGGGGAATGTCTCCGGAGGAGCACTTGGCAACGAGGGAAGCCAAAGCTCTGAACACATGGCAGCAAATGCAGCTCCAGCCTCGCTAGCTTTGAGAGTCATGCTTTGAGTTGGCAAAGCTCACCACGGGGTCTCCCAGGACAGAGAGGGAAGAAAGGATAGAACTGGAAAGATGGCTCTGAGAATTTGGTGGGGTCGAGGGTAGAGCAGATTGGAAAAGGGCACAAGGGCAGATTCAGTGGGCAGCCAAACCTTGTTTGCAAGGTTTGTTATGTTTAACACAATACAGCGAGCCTCCATGGGCACCTTGGAAGATGCTACTTCCTCTTACAAAAGAATTAACAATAATAAAAGTAATCACCTTCTATAGGCAAACACCACACTGGGTAGTATCCAAATCGAATGACTACACTGAGAAATGAGGAAGCCTCTTCTCAGTCCTTTGTCTACTCTGCAGGTACAATGAATCTAAAAAAACAAACAAACAAACAAAAAAAAAACCAAAAACAAACCATGATATGTTGAATCCCTTTCTTATAGTACTACCAGCACCACTAGGAGTTGGAAAAAATTTACTGGAGCCCAGCATGTTCCAAGCACCATACAGGGCATTTGTGAAACATTTTCTCACTGAATCCTCATAATGGTCTCATTTCTGTCATCCTCATTGTAGCAGAGGCAAAGTAACACAGCTAAAGGGTAGGAGAATTGGGCTAGAAGACAATGTTATCTCCTGGAAAAAAGCATATGATTTTAGCTACAGTAGCTACTACATTCAGATGCAGAAGTTTGGGGGAAGCATCTTCTGAGGAAATATGGAATAACTACAGGGCACCTTGTTTCCACTCACTGAACCACATCTCCACCCAGTGCAGAGGTTATCATCACCTCCTACCTCATTAACATGTGGGTTGTTGATTCTCTTCCCCACCCCTGCCCTTGGATCCTTCCTTTGTTGCAAAGTTCACTTACTTGCAGTAGGTAATAAAGCCAAAGGCAAAGGATAGATTTTATCTATGAGACAACCAGGGTCAAATACAAAACAACAACCACCCCAAAAAAAACCCCACAAAGCTCAGGTGCAAATAATTATTTCAGTAAAAAACAGGAAGATAAGAATTAATTGAACCCAGGCTCACCCATTTCAAGTCTAACTATGAAGCCAACCTCCTTAACAACTCAAGTTGCATCCATTAACACACTAGAATTAATCTGCATCAGTTTTGGCCCTTCATATACATTCTATGCCACTGTTCCTCAAACTAGAGTCTAAAAATGATTCGAAGGAGATGAACGCCTAATACGTTCTAAAAATTTGTGTGGGCATTTCATTGTGAGTCTTAAAAACATATGAACTCTGTAAGAACTCCCCTTTAAATTCAGACTGCCCCATGATTTTAGTGCCATGTTCCCATGTGTGGTTAATGATTGAGTTGGCCAAGTATTACTATTTCAGTTTTCCTGAGCTAATGAGGAAAAAAAACCCCCAAAAAACAAAAAAATAAAAAAAACAAAAAAACCACCACCAGAGGATTAAGTACACAAGTAAGGTGAGGGCCAAGCGCTATCACAGAGCGCTAAGGAACCATTACTAAATGCTTTTTGTCAGAAGGGTGACAACAGACCTGGGCTCCGTACTGTGTATGATAAACACGCCAGCTCAAAAAACAAAGTCAGCAGGTGGCGTACCAGTCAACAACCTATTCATCCTGAGGATGATTCCATGTTAGCCAAGTATCAGCATTAATACATAATATTACATGAATATTATTATGTTAAGTGTTACTCTGGGCAGTTTTTGTTGTGTTTGTTGTAGTTGCTGTCGCACAAGTGTTGAACATGAGTTTATATCTGCCTTTTTTCTTTAAAGTATCATTAAAATAAACATATTTACATAACATGGTAGCCGTGAAAACATTTCTTTTTCAAGGAAGCTTACACATCATTTAAATTAAAGGAACATCTCTAAAGGCAAGGTCTCAAACTACAGTTGACTCTTGAACACCACAGGTTTGAATGGTATAGGGTCACTTATACACAGAATTTTCCAGATAAATAGAGTAGGGTACTGTAAAGGTATTTTCCTTATGATTTTCTTGACAGTTTTTTCTCCAGTTCAGTTTAAGAACAGAGTCCAGAATAAATATAACATACAAATTATAGGTTAATCTATTGTTCATGTGCTGGGAAATGCTTCTGTTCAATGGCAGATGATTAGCGGTTGGTTCTTGGGGTGTCGTAAGTTCTAAGTGGGTTTGTGACTGCCTGGTATTCAGGGCCCCTAACTTCTGTGTTGTTCAAAGGTCAACCACACATTAGTTTGGGAACCTGAAATCAATCAGCAGTCTGTCACACGCTGCCAACCTGCTACTGTGTACTCCACAAGGAACAAGTACGAGGCAAAGCACTTTACCACAAGTAGCTCAGAGTTTAGTTAGAAAATATCCCTATGAGGGGAAAAAAATATTAGTCTCACCTTCTGGCAGCCAAAGAGGCTTTTGAGAATCACATGAAAACTATAGAAAGAAAACACACACATGTTCCTACGCAATGTCAGGGATTCCAAAAGGTTGTCAGGTTTCCAGGATGAAAACACTTAAATATTAGAAAATAAGTATAGTTTAGAGGAGGTGAATTATTTTTTTTTAATTAATAAGGGACTTGCAACCAGGAAAGAGAAGAGTAGGGCCTCCAAAATTGAAATCAGCTCAATCAGTAAAGGAAGCAGGAACAACTGAGGTCTGGTTGGGAAAATTTTGCTTAAATAAAGGTACACACAATTCGAGATCTCATGACCTCATTTTCAAAGGGTCAAATTAAAAAAACACTTCTTCATTACTGACATATTTTTATTTATCAGAGATTTTTCTACATAAGAGGCGCATGGAAGTACAAGGCAGGCAGAGACAGTTATCAGAAATAGGAGTACTCAGTTTACTCCAGTGCGAGATATGGACACAATTTATGGATGGTTCTTCGTGGTAACAGACGATACTAAACTTGAAATAAGCAAAAGTCACATTAGGCTTTACAAAACCAAAGAATCTCTGGCTTCCTGGTATCTACAAGTTTCAAAATATGACTCCTGTTTAGATGAAAATGAAAGGATATATCCATCCAATTAGACATACTAATGAAGAGTTAGGTTTACAGGTTGTAAAAGCACCACTAGGTAATATTTCAAAAACCCCAACAGAGCATTTTGTTGGAATTTATTTTAGCCAAGTGCAGACTGTGAATCAATGAAAGGATTTAATTGCTAAATTTCATGGTGTGTCATAGAGAAAAATATCAAATTTCATTCTACCAAAGATTAATAGAAAAATCATAATAAAAACTGCAAATTATTTACATAGCTTAAGTAGATATCAGAGATGGCAGACATGCTCTGAGGAACAGAAGTAATCATCGACCCATGACCCATACACAGCTAATTACCAACCAATATGGAGCAACCTTCATCGTCTATTCAGTTTATAATGTAGCCCTGACATCAAGGTTTTGTCATTTCTGGTCTTAATAAGAACTAGTCATGCAGGGAATTTAATTCAAAGGGCAAGTACAATTTTAACACATGTTTACTTCATCTCCCTTTTTTCCCTTCCATTTTTTCCTTTTTATTTTCAGAAGAAAGCAAATCATGTTAATTCCTGAAATACATAACCTACAAGGGTGGCCTGGAGTTCTCTCGTCACCTCCACTTCTGAAATCAAACTATCCAGCTATAAGAAAATAATAAAACCAAAGTCTTCTATGGAAAGGGTACCTTAAGAATTTGCTGTGTGAATGAGCAAACTACAGGTTGAACTGAAGTAAGACATTCATTTCTAGGCCTGGATCCCTCTTTCCAAGCCCAAGAATTCCTAATGAAAAGGCTAAGTTCATCGAAAACTGACAAGGTTTTGCCATTTTTTTCCTAGGAAAGGTGGAAGAGATCTTTTCCTGATCAACACTGCTTAGCTATTCATCTCCAGAAACCTCTCCAATAATCCAAACTGAATTTTGACAAACTTAACTATCAAACAGCCCTCTTGGTTAAGATTTTATGTAGAGCAATTCAGAAGGGACAGTTAATGGAAGGCAGTCCATATTTCATATTTCTTACCAGCCAGGTGATCTTTTGAAGACAGCATCCATATCATCACCACCGCTGAAAAAAGAACGCTGGATACCAACCTATTTTTATAGCATTTCCATACTTTCCCGAAGATAACATGGCTTTATGGTTCCTTACATGCACAGTTGGCCCTTGAACAACACAGATTTAAAGTGTATGATTCTGCTTATATGTGGATTTTTAAAAAATATAAAAACAGTACCATACTGTCAAATGTATTTTCTCTACCTTATGATTTTCCTATTAACAGCTTCTTTTCCGTACCTCACTTTACTGTAGTAATACAGTATATAATACATATACCACATATGTGTTAGTCCATTGTTTATATTATGGATAAGGCTTCTCATCAACAGTAGGCTGTTACTAAGTCAAGTTTTGGGGGAGTCAAAATTTATACTTGTATTTGTGACTGCATAGGAAGTCAGCACCCCTAGATACCCTGCATTGTTTAAGGGTCAATTGTACTTTAAAAACTGGTGAGAGGGCAGCCTGGGTGGCTCAGCAGTTTAGCACTGCCTTCGGCCCGGAGTATGATCCTAAAGACCCGGGATCGAGTTCCACGTCGGGCTCCCTGCATGGAGCCTGCTTCTCCCTCTGCCTGTGTCTCTCGTGAATAAGTAAATAAAATCTTAAAACAAACAAAACAAAACAAAACAAAGCAAAACAAAACAAAACAAAACAAAATAAAACAGGTGAGATGTGCCTGGGTGGCTCAGTCAATTAGGTGTCCCACTCTTGATCTTGCCTCAGGTCATGATCTCAGGGTCGTGCAGTCAAGCTCCACATGGGGTTCCATGCTCAGCAGAGAGTCTGCTTAAAATTCTTTGTCTCCCTCTCCCCCTCCCCTTAGCTTGCAAGCATAAGCATGATTGCTCTCTCTAATAAATAAATAAATCTTAAAAAAAAAAAGTGGTGATATATCATCAGGTGTCAATATTCCCACACTGGTTGGAATTTCAGTGGGAAACTGAGTCCTGCATTTGAGAAACTGAATGCTGCCCTCTTTTAAATAGTATCTTTATACATCCCTTCCTGGCAGCAACGTTGCCTTCACTATAGTCTATTTTGGCGACAGAGGCCAGGGATAGATAGTATGGATACATAAAATACAGTTTCTGAAGTTTCTAGATTGCTGCAGATCAACAACTAGAAATTAACAAATGAAAACCAACAGAATGTCATACCCAAACTTTTTTTTATGTTCAACTGCTAACCATTGTAACTTCATCAGGAACAGGTTACGAAAACCGTGTGAGTCAGTTAGTTAGGCTCCGTTTACCAACCTTTCTACTCCCCACTCTTCCAATCACTCAATCAGTCAACCAAGGAAAGAATACATTTACCCCAAACCAGGGCAGAAATTCCTCCCCTATCATAAGGAAGCAGGACTCTGGTAAGTACAAGCAAGGTAGATACACCAGTGATAAAGTCAACAGCTTGAGGGGAAAATAGGGTAATAAGGAGATGAGGTTAGGAGAGAATTTTTAGACACTCTGGTAAATGTATGAAACTTCTTAAAAATAAGGGAAAACGTGCTCAGTGAGAAAATATGTGGCTTAAGCAAAGCAGGGAATCCAGTGTTGGTGTGGCAGCTACCAAATCGTCTGACTCAAGTGACTTCTGCCTCTCAGTTCAACCCTCAATGGTAGGTAGTCTATCCTCATGGTCACCTCAGGGACCAGTATGGGTGCAGGAGCTCTAGCCAACATGAATGCATGCCACACTGCAAGGACAAAGCAAAAGAAAAATGATTCCCACAAACTATCTATCTCTTGAACAGCTTTAATTTGGATCTCATTGGCCAAAATGTAATGCCGTGTGTGACTCTAGCTGTGATATAAGAAGGCTGAGCACATTACCACCGTGACAAAAATCAGAGTTTTATCAGGAAACCAAAATGGAATCATGGATATGGCATCCACAGCTGGATGTCCCTGCCAGTTCTAACTCTGGGCATGAGCCATGTCTCAAAGGAATCCTCGAAGCACGTGAAGGCCCAGATACCACTGCCAAAGATGGTAGTCTCTGAGTAGGGAAGAGCACATTTGCTCTGAGTGTCCCTTTGCATCTTCCCCCAAGCACCCTGACCGAGGCGGGGGGGCGGGTGTTGAGAGCCGCCAGGGCCTCTAGTCCCAGCTCATCTCAACAACATACAAGGCAGCGCTTCCAAAGGTCTATCTTTAAAGTTAATACAACAAATCACAATTCTCAGAGAAACAATGTTATAAATAGTGGCAGGTCTCTGGGCTTATTCGCAAGGATCACTTCACAGGTAATGCAGCAGGAGGAGGATTCATGTGCCATCATCTCAAGGGGAATTGACTGGACTTCGATAGATTACTCTAATGAGGTGTATGGAAGAGCCGGGATAAAAAGAAAAAGAAAGAGCAAAGATCAACTCATATTTCTTGCTGGCTTGGCTCTCTGACAAGTGCCCTTTCATTGCCCCCTCCCGAACAAGAAGCTGGTCTCACTCCTGCATTTTTCCATATGGGGAATATCAGGAAGAAGGAAGGGAACATTGCACAGGTTACAACAAGCTCAAGCAGGATAATATCTACTAGTGGATGGAATCTATATTCCACATTTGAGCAGGGGGAAGGAGAGTGGAGGGACTTTTTGAAGTGAACTGTGTCCCTCAAAAGATGCTTAGTCCTAACCCTCAGTACCTGTGAATGTGACCTCATCTGGAAATAGCATCTCTGCAGATGAGCATTAGGGTGGGCCCTAACCCAGTCCCTTCGTCCCCATGAAAGGGGAAGACTTGGACACAGAGTCATGCACACAGAGGAAATGCCAGGTCAGGATGAAGGCAGAGATCAAGGTGATGCATCTACAAGCCAGGGACTGCCAGAGTGCCAGCAAACCACTGGGATCTGGGAGAAAGACCTGGAACAGATTCTCCTTCATAGACTTCAGAAGGAACCAACCCTGTGGAACCCTTCATTTCAGACTTCTAGCCTCTGAAACTGTGAGACAAGACGTTTTTATTGTTTAAGCCACCAAGTTTGTTTGTGGCACCTTTGTTGTGGCAGCCCTAGCACATTAATCCATGGGGTGACTGGATCACATTCACCCACCTCCATGAGTCTGGCTCAAAGCTCCCTTTCTCTCAAGTGTCCACACCTCAAGCTACTTCTCAAGGCCCACCATTTCCCATCACTGGTATAATTAAGGCCCCAGCCATGCATGTTTCAAGGCGTCGTTCAGGAACATTCGCCAAGCCAGAGTGAGGATGAGGGGAAGCCACAGTACCGTCCACCCTAGGAAGGATCATGACCATGTGACCAAGACCATGAGAAGTCAGACACAGCTCAGCTGGATATCTATGTTTCGAAGTCTGCATGTGATAGCACTATACCCATAGGTGGCTGCCAAAGGCTTGTGCACAAATAGACATATCTGAGTCAAAGAAAAATAATAGTAAATGACTATGCATAAGAGGCATTGTAATCACTCACTTCTCATGCCTCAACAGGTTCAAATGTGGAAATGTATTCTCTTGGTCAGTATCTCTTAAATGTGTTTCTCTGCTTCTATGATCTCCCCCCTCTTCTCTCTCTCTCCTTCTCCCTCTCTCCTAGTCTTTTTGCTGCAGGATGAAGTTAGAAGACACTGGAAATGGCAGAGGCTGAAAAAACTGGTAAAGAAAGCTGAACTTTTTAATAAATAGAAGTGAACTGGAGGAAGTCTCACTTCTATGTACATCCACTCTCCATCTTTCACTGTTTTTAATAAAAAATGTAAGAAGGGAAAAGCATAACGACCACCTACCTGTCTATCAACAACTATTCAACCTGATACATCAAAAATAAGCACTGTTGAAAGCCCTGCTCCCACTTCATGATCTTGGTTTCCCACTTTCCCCCAAGAGGTAAGGACCACCATGAATTTGGTCTTCATTATTCTCAAACATGCCTTTACACTGTTTCTACCAAAACAACCCACCTAAAATGATGGAGCTCTTTGGCCACAGACCCATTGGTTACCCTTTTTCTCCTAACTCTATCTCTTCCCTTTCTCTCTCTCATCTATCAGAAGAATAATTATCAGATAAATGTATTCAAAAGCATGGGAGTAATAACTACAAAAGCCTACTTTATTTCTATCAACTAGTATCTATTTTATTTACCTATGTTACTTGTTCCCTCCACCTGTAAATCTGCGACACAGGAAAATCAAGCTAGAACAATGGGGAATACACTCTGAATAGTTATCTATTTCTGGCATTCGATTCAGATTGGTAAAAGGAAATGTACATCACCTATGCTTAAAATTCTCCAGGCGTCCCTTGCACTTCTTTATGTATAGGACTAGAAAAACATCAATTGGCAACTAAATCCATCACTTTTACTTGTTTTCATAAAAGACTTAAGTGCAAAAAATGAAATAACATTGCAGAAGGCACAAATACATTAAGTTGACAAGCCAAAGTCTACCATCATATTTGGAGCATATTGCATTCTTTTTTTAAAAAAAATTACCTGTTTGAGAGAGACTGGGTGGTGGGAGTGCACAAGCATGAGTGAGGGAAGGGGCAGAGGGATAAGCAGACTTCCCACTTAACACAGAGCCTGACACGGGCCTAGATCCCTATGGTCAAGACCTCAGGTGAAGTCAGACACCTAACCAACTGAGCCACCCAGGCACCCCGAAGAGCTCATGACATTTTTATTAGAAGTTGGAACAACTTAATGTAGGAATTCAGTAATTTCCTCAGTCAACTAACTAGTGGGTTAGTCAATGAGAGTGGGAAGCAGTAGGGGAAATATGGGAATTAGAAACACACGCAAGAGTATTATACAAGTATTTGTGGAACAACTGTTACATGCCAGGCAGGGTTCTAGGCACAGAAGATATATCAGGGACCCCAAACTCCTAGCTCTGGGGAGCCTGCATTCCAGCAGGAAAGGGTGTACCAAGGAACACTAACAATACATCCTGAGCATCTCGGGGGAAACACTCCCTGACGGACCAATCACTCCACAAACTACAACTTGGCTAAGAATGGCTGCAGTGCCGGTTTTGGGTGGAAATCTTAAAAAGCCCCAAGTGTGAGAGCAACACCAAAGAAGCCTGTTCTATCCCCTAAATGAATTTATCATGTCTTTATTGACTACCAGAACCTATTAAAATGTGTTGTGAGGAGTGATTTTCTGCACATAAAAAAGCTTCCTTGAACCTAAATAAAGATTGTCAACAGCTGTAGAAAAAAAAAAAAAGTTGACATTCTGAGTTTTCTAAAATTGCTGATAATAAGGAGATGCCTCAGTGCCCTAAACAAGTATACATGACCGTTAGAAACAGTCCAGCAGTCCACTCTCCTAGCTGTTTCTGTTCCAAGGCACAGCCAAAGTGGATAAGCCGAGTACTCAGCTCACATAGGACTGGTCAGTTCCAGAAAGTACTTCCCAGCTGGAAAGAAAATGCACACCAAAAAAATCAATCATAATCAAATAATGAGGAGTTTAAAAACAGCCTGGAAAGAAATACACAAAGATGCTTTCAGGGACTATCTTTACATGGTGAGATTATGGATGAACACCTTTTATTCTTTATACTTCTCTATTTTTCTAAAATGGAAATAATGAGGAAAAATGAGAAATGCTTTATGATCTGAGAATTTTCACAGTAAAATAAAATGCTACTCCACTTCTTAAATGCTGGGAGACTCTAACAATGTAGATACCTAAAGGAAAAATTATTTAATGCATCAAGAGACACCAGTGAAAGCCACATTCTTTGCTTTTTAAACTATCTTTTCTTTAAGTGGTAAGATAAGGGGTAATTTCGAATGCATTTTCCTCCAGGCTGTATTCTCTAGTTTTACAACGGTCACCTAATGCGACTGATACAAGTCTTAAATTATGTTCTACAAAGAACAACTGGCTGTAACTTATTAAGATACTATAAATTATACATTACTCAAAAAAAGTTGACAATAGGAAAACACACGTATCAGTTTATGTCACCAAAACAATACTTGGAAACGCCTCCAGGTTTGAACTATTTCCCACTCTACAAAGAACCGGTGTTTAGAGAGATTTAAACACACAAACCCTTCATAAATTAGCTATTTCAGTGGAACACTGGTCCCCAATCTGCCACCATCACTGCTCCATCAGGACGTTAGTGGCAAGTCTGATGAGTCGGTGACAGGAGGCGGCAGCAGGGAGAAAATGGGACGGGGAGGTCTGGTGTTCAAGCCTTTATCATATAACATGCATCGCAGGATGGAAGTGTTTCCTGATGATGGATAAACAACTGAGCTCAGGGCCAGCTACCTCTTTTACGACAGGGTTTTAAAGCTTGTCTCCCAGCTTGCTTCGCTCTGAACCCCATTTCCAATGATTGGATGGTGGCCTAGGAGGCCAGAGAACAATCTGCAACATCTCTGAATGCCTCTACCTCCAAGGCCAGATTCCATCAGTCTTCCACCAAACAACCTGAAATATATGACCGGGCTCTTAGGTTAAGGTCAGGGCTAAGGCTTTACAAACACGAGCAGAAGGATTTCTATGTGGGCAACAACAACAACAACAAAAGCTAGAGCTCCGGCAGCCTCAACCGAGTCACTCAGAAGCAGGGTGGCAGGCACCCCCAGGCATGAGGCAAAGGAGCCCTTCAGGGGGATGCAGATTTAGGCTAAAGTACTAACAAGCCCAAAATGCGAGGATGACCTGAAGTATGTGCCCTGCAACCTTGCCAAGTACCTAGGACCCTCAAAGCCCTGGCCCATCCCGTTTCTTTTTGGAGGCAGGCCTCCCAATGGCTGGCTAGAGACATTTTTTTCCAGCCTTCATTTTTAAGGCTCCTGCTGCCAACACCTGTCTCAATTGTCATTGGCTGACCCCTAAAGATGGGAGTGAGATTCCCCAATATTAACGTATCCCGAGAGAACAATTCTTCCTGCCAGGCTCACATTGGGTACGAAAGCCTTCAACTACCTGGCATTTCTTTTAATCAGTTATACTGCTTTGGGGCTCATTTTACAAAGCCATCTGGCTTTGCAAACATCAATGCAAGGGCTATGAAAAACCCCATTTTTTTACTGTGGCCCTGCAATGGGGAGCAATCTACTTCAAAGTATGTTAAGCTGCAAGGGTTCTGGTGTAGAAATAGCTTGCCAAGATGCTTCATTGTTCAGACATCCAAGGAGCCTGGCCCTCTAGAAGATAAAAGGATTCTTCTGAAAGCATCGTGTAAAGGAAAATATTTGGTCAGTCACAGGGTCCCTACAAATGTGATCTTATGCTCCATGGCTGGGTGTCTAAGAAGATGAAAATGAAGGGGCCTTACAGATCTGGCGGGGACCCGGTCAGATAAATTAAAGGTTTGGGGACATGTGCTATCCTAAATTGAAGAATGCTGAGGTGCCCTCCTTCCTGGAAATATTCTACTCATTCTTACAACACATTTCATACCTCAGGATGGCATTAAGGAAAAATGCTTTGATTTTTTTTTCCTACTACTGAATACAATTGCAATTATATATATATTTTTTTTCAACTGCAATTATATTTAAAATATCTTTACATTCTATTGCTCTGAGAGTTTCACTTTTGAAGCTTTCTATTCATCCATTTCAATAGCCCTACTCTCCTTTCTAGAGACTGCAAGCTGGCCTTTGAAAAATCCCATAGTAGGAGAAGGTACCAATGGTGGTGGTTCTTTTTTTTCCCCCCTGTGCAAATAGCTATTTCATTCACTAGAATTTGAATAGTGACAGAAATGACAACAGAAAACTCAAGGAGACTGACATTTTGACATTTCGATGTACAAAAATATTGCGAGGATTAATGACTAGGGGTCAAATTTAACGTGTCATTAAAAAAAAAAAAAAAACGCCCTTTGACATAACCTAGAAGTTAAAGGCAGGTGGCAGTGCACATCTCTGGCTCACATGAGGTTTCCCCAAGGAAGCAGCTATTCCTCTTCAAGGCACAGAGAGGAAGGGTCTTGACTACTGACCCAGTGGCTTGACCCAAATAAATGGAGCAGCCTCAGTGGCCCGACAGCCGGACATCAGAAACGGCACATGTTCATGCCACAATCACAGCCGATTTATAATTGCTGCAATCAGTCCAGGGACAGGGTGAGATCTCACTCCTAGAGACAGGAATCTTCTCTGATGATACTATACCTTACTGCCAACAGACCTGATTAAAATCAAAGCGATATGGAAGTCTCACACTTACACCGGATCTGTTGCATCAATATTTTCTTCCACCTGCCATGTGTAGAAGCTTTAACATATTCTAGCAGCAGATGAAAGCAAAATAAAGATGAAAGCCTGGTAATACTCTACTTTGAGGCAATTTAGGACCAGGCCACACACACGAAGGTGATATTCAGTGAGGGTTAACATCTTTGCAAGGATAAGAGAATGGCATTAAATTATGACAAAGTGAAGTTACGTTTTACCTTGATCATTTGGAAGCGACCTTTACAAATCTTAAACTGAAAATCTGCATAAAAATATTTACCTTGATTCAGCTGTAATTGCTAGCTGAAGATTTTTTTTTCATTATTTAAAAGTACAGTATCATGTAAAGTTGTTTTGTTTCAGTTTGATCTAGATTCTGAATGCTATTAGTTAACGTGGGTTCTGGTTTACCTCCTATCTCAGGACGGCCAGGAACGACAGACAGCCCCTAGCCTCCAGGAAAATCGCTTTGAACCCAATACCTGCAATGTTTGGGAGGTATGCCATTATTTTTTGGTCAGCACAGGCATATCATCACCTGCTTTGTATCTTTACGTAAAGTGCAGAGATTCAACATCACCCTAGCTGACTCATTTAAATCAACACAGATGATGATTTCCATCCAATGTCACAGATCTTGAACATGTGGTTGGTACAGTGTAGGAACTGCAGTTTTTCTGGCTTCAAGAACAGAAAAACTGTTTATCACCTATCGTCACTCCAACCCCTGACCACAGATGGCTGTTTATGTTTGTTGTTTATGTTGTTCACTTATGATGGCTGTTGATGCTCGTTTGACAAGAACGGAGAGGTTCTCTATCCGATTTTAGACAAATTTTCCAGCGTCTCTAGGATTAGGCAGCCCTGGAGCAAACTGAAGTCCTAAATATTTGACTTACTTTTTTAAGGATTCTTTTATTATTAACCTTATCATACCCTTATTTACTATTTTTTTTTACTGTTATTTTCCGTTTCTGCAATAGCCTACAAATGTCGAAGAACAATTTCATTTCAAAATTGACAATGGAGAATTCACATACATGATTGCACTAAAATATCATTAGAGTATATTTGAAAGTTTATGTTTATCAACTGCCAATGCTGGTCTTGATTAAAACCTGAGTACAGGAAACAGAATCTGAGTTGATCGAAATACAGCTTATTTGAGAACACCAGGACCACGATACACCTTTTATTCAGCAACAGTTGATATCATGTGTTACCTATGACAGAACATGATCTGATGCTCTTGGCTTTTGGGAGGCTCGACTTGTTCAATGGCTTCTAAGTACTCTGTCACTTAAACTTCCACTATGGGGCTGCAGAGAATGTTCCTTCCATTTCATTCATCGGACGTTAACAGCTCAACCTCCGCACACTGTTGAAAGCATCCTTGATCTTGAGCACAAAACAGAAACAAACCAACAAAGCCATTCTGAAACCAACAAAATTTTCCCTACCCTGATCATGGCATCTAGTTATGTTCCTGAAAGAGTCTCGCTGACCTTTACGGAAAGTAATAGTAGAGGCCAGAATCGGGGTACATGGAGTCTCTGTAGGATGGTACTGGATCTATGGGCTGGATGGAAGCCGGGGAGCTAACCGCTCATTACCTTCTTGAGAACAGAAGAGAAAATTCTACTTGGCTATGATTTAATGAAGATTCAAAGTTCACACAGACGGTTTAAATTTAACTCTAACTAAACTAAGTCCTTTTTTTGGTCTCGGTGTGAATAATTTAAATGAATTCCCTCTCTCTTTTCTAAATTACCATCTTTAATATTCATACACATGCCGAAATTTGCCATACCAATTCATTTATTTGAATAATAACACCATTAAAAGTACAAGGAATCTCATTTTTAAAAAAACCTAATTGTATTTTCTCCCAAGTATTTCATTAATAATAATCATAATGTATTAATTATTTTATCATTTCATTTTTGGTTAACAAAACTAAAGGCTTTTTCCTAGTTCACCAAGTAAACATGGGTGGAACCTACATGGGGATGTCCTTTTGCTTTCAGAAGCAAAATACAGACCTTGTGTGTATTTGTATATGTATTAATCTGTAAGACAACATTAGTATCATTCTTAATCACATCCAGTTTTAGTGTTTAGCTATAATCTTACAAATCCCACTCAAAAAACACAAAATTCGTATTTTAATATTATAAGCAAAGTTTCCAAAAAGCAACTGAGAATATCAGTGAACATAATTATCGTATTAACATAAAGTTAAGAATCATGAAAACCATGTAAAATATTAGATAAATTTTACCCAAAATTTTAGGTATGACAATTTCTTTTGTCAAGATTAAGTTTTAGAAGAATGGAATCAGGGATCCCTGGGTGGCGCAGCGGTTTGGCGCCTGCCTTTGGCCCAGGGCACGATCCTGGAGACCCGGGACCCATGCACTCCCGGTGCATGGAGCCTGCTTCTCCCTCCGCCTGTGTCTCTGCCTCTCTCTCTCTCTCTGTGACTATCATAAATAAATAAAAAATAAAAAATAAAAAAAACAAGAAGAATGGAATCATAAGAGATCACAAAATACATGGTTTTGCACATCTACAGTTCTTCGTTTACATTATTTATATACCCATCAACCAATCCAAATATGAGTGCACTTTATAGTTTAGCACATAAACAGAAATACAGAGTATTATAAGGTCATAGTCACTGAGAGCATTAATCACTGTAGCTTTAATGCAATAATCGAATTTTTGGATAGATTTCAACATATCACACCCGTAATCCCCATTTCTCCATTTTGTGGTAACTGTACAATTATCACAGAGAGAAAGTAAAATCATATATAAAGAATCAAAAGTCACAGAAATAAGGCCTCAGTTTATCAATAAATATTTTCCAATTAGTAACATCAAATAAAGAGATCCCCAACCTGAGAATTACTAATTTTTAAATTCTATTTATCACATAGTTCTATTACCTTTTATATTCAAAACATTTAAGATAACACTCCCCAACTTTAAGGTTTAAATTTATCTTAACCAGAATATGGAAAAAAAATGGCTAAAAACAATGTAAAGTATGAGAAAGACCAGTGAAGGACAACTTACCAGACATTACCACTCACTAGCCATTGCATTCAAAAGAGAATGGTGTTGGCACAGAAATAGATAGGGATCAGAATAGAGAGTCCAGAAATAGATCCAAATATATATGGCATCTTTATAATGTGACAAGAGTAACATATCAATCCCATGACAGAGGTTCTTATAATACCTAGAAACTAATAAAGACAGAATCCTACCTCATATCATGTACAAAACTTAAAATTGCAGTAAGATTTGAAGGTTTTAAAAACTGGGGAGAAAATATAAGAGAATATTTATATGACCTTGAGATGGATGCGCCACCCTGAGCGAAACAGATTATCTCAGAAGCAATAAAGAAAAAGACAGACACATTTGATTAAACAATAATTAACAATTTTCATGTGGCAAAAGACATCACACACAGAGCAAAGAACAGTAAAGATACATTTGTATACATATAACCAAGAATTAACATTTCTAAAACACAGTAACTCCAAGACGATATAAAAGAAAAACACTACCAAGCAGGAAAATGGGGGGTGGACGTGAATATGCAGTGAAGAAGAGAGAAGTTCATGTGAATAATAAACATATGAAAATATTCTCAACATCAACAGTGGTGACAAAAATGTAAATTAATGGTCAGTGGTAATTAGATTGGTAAGAATTAAAAGGAGCAATGACATCTAATGCTGATGGGAATGTAGGAAATGGGCACTCTCACGTGCAAATAGCATTTGCTATTCCTTTGAGGAAAATAATTTAGCTTTATCTGTTAAAATTAAAAATACACATACCGTTTGACCAAGCAATTCCACTTCTGGGAATCTATCCTATAGAAGAAAAAAAAAAAGGACCAGTACGTAAGGACACAGGTACAAAGATGTTTACTGCAGCATTGTTTGTTGTGTGACTGGGGGGGGTGGGGGGGTGGGGGGTGGGCCTGGAAATAGCATGAATGCCCCACAATGGGAGCCATAGTTAAATGAAATGTGATCTTATCTATAATATGTAATTATCTCAAGGAACAGGATAAGTTTGTAGGTGCTAATGTGGAGGTCACAAAAGCAAATGGGTAAGGTGAGAAAAGCAAATTGAAGAGCGAGTGCTATAATCCCACCCTCAAAATGGCAGCCAGGGCAGCAAGAGAATGGGATGTGTGAGCGCACGCGTACATACGTGGAGGCAGGTGTGGGATACAGGCCAAACTGCCAGCGCCTACCCACGGCTCTAAGTGGGAACAGGGGTGAGAAGGGTAAGGGTTATCTACTCTCTCTCCCTGTATTTCTGTGCTGTTTCACTAGTTGCTGGGGGCACCACATTAATCTTTTAATTTTCACAAATATATTCAAGAAACAATTATTAGCTCTCATTAGTGGGAGCAGGGCAGTCTTTCCAGACATTTGTCCTCAGGGAAACCGTAGCAAACAAACAAATATTCCTTTCTCTGCTTATGCCAGTCACCACAGTACTCATGTTTATCTGCTTGCCCAGTAACTATTCCAACTCTCTCCCACGTGCCTATTAGCCATGTGGCTTGGGTGCGCTGGACTCCCAGGGACTCCAACATGGGCTAAGCTGCTTCTGTCGACGAGAAACACAATTTGGAGCCACTTCTACAATTTCAATTTCCTAGTCATCACATCAAAAAAAAAATTTTTTTTTTTAACGAAACACTTGGAGGTATTTTCCATCACATATCTGCATGCTACTCAGTATGTCCCCAAATACTACTGTTTCGACATACACTTAACATACAAATTATTAATTAGCTATTCCACATTCTTCTGTTCTTTATATCTCAATTTAGACTAGCTGTATTTCCAAAGCTCAACAGCCACATGTGGCTAGTACCTACCATTCTGGATAGCATCAGGCCAAGCCTGTTTTACTGTTACCATATTCAAGGGGACACATAATAAAAAAATGGCCCACTCAAAGAATATCACATAATGGCAAAAGAAGAATAATCTTCTCATGATGAGAATGAGTAAGAAAAAAGTAACCCTGGGATCCCTGGGTAGCTCAGCGGTTTAGCGCCTGCCTTTGGCGCAGGGCGCAATCCTGGAGTCCCGGGATCGAGTCCCACATTGGGCTCCTGGCATGGAGCCTTGCTTCTCCCTCCTCCTGTGTCCTGCCTCTCTCTCTCTCTGTGTCTCTCATAAATAAATAAATAAATAAATAAATAAATAAATAAATAAATAAATCTTTAAAAAATGAAAAAAGAAAAAAGTAACCCTGAAAACTGCTGGTAACCACGTGTGAGCTCTGGAGGAGAGCTGAAGTGGGATGAAGGAGGAACTGGGTCCTTTGTCAACACTGAGCCTTGGATCAACCCCTGCCAGAGGCCTGGACTATTAAGCTATGGGATCTGGTAAAGTTCCTCTATTTTTTCAGCCACTTTGAGTTAGGTTGTCTATGACTTGTAATCAAAGTATCCTAATTGATACCCATCTATGGCCAAGGCCACGTCTAAACAAATAAATTCTTCTTAAGCAAATGAAGTCAGATGCTCAATATTTCTTCCATTTATTCAGCGTGAAGCCATGCTTTTGTTAGATTAGTTTTATTTGGTGACATTTTTAGACAGCTTCTGGAAATATGCTTGGATTTCCACAGACTAATTCTTGATCATCCTGGGTAACTGTCCATGGTCACTACATGAGAGTAGCTCTCTTCAAGATGATACAGATATGAGCTGCCAGGGAAACCTATTGGTTCTACTTCTCATTCTACCCTCTTCTCTAGTCCTCCCTCTCTGCTCCCTCTCTAGACCGGGGTTCCCCAATTTGAGCACTATTGACATTTGAGGAGCTAAGACTTTGTTGCGGGCAGTGTTCCTGAACATGGTAAAATGTTTAGCACCATCCCACTGGATGACAAAAGAAATCACATGCTCCCAGAAGGTGTGACAATCAAAAATGTCACTAGACATTGTTAAATGTCCTCTTGATGGACAAAATCACCCATGGTTGAGAACCACTGTTCTAGATCAACCACCAGTTCAAATGCACAAGTAACCTTAACTGTTCCATTAGACTGAGTCATTGCAGAAAACATTAAAGTATGACGCTAGCCTTCTGTTCCCTGCATCACAAGCCTTCCATGAACACATGAGGTTCTAGAATCTCATCTGTTCACATCTTCCTTCTCCTCTCCTGACTACCCTGAGCTCTCCATTGCACTCTTCTCTCCAGAAGAAATGTGCCTACTTCCCTCTCACTTCAACTTGAAATCATTACCTCAGCTGCTTCCAGAACAAACCACCCAACCATTTCCCTTGGGCTTCTCTGAGGGGATTTTTCTGACAAAGTATCTGCCCACTTATGGTCATTCATTTCTCAACTCAGGCTCCCCCAGATGGGCCACCCAGCTCCTCCATCAGCCCATCTGGGGTGGGGGGGCAACCTCATCCCTGTCTCTCCATGCTATGACAGCTCATGCTTCATCCTCCCTAACCTGTAACTAAGACTAGGATCGCATTGTAACAACCACTGGAAAGCCCTTCACAGCTTCTCAAACTGATCTATGAAATTAATTCAATTCTAGTAAAAATTTCAACAGGTTTTTATTTTTCTAGAAACTAACAAACTGATTCCAAAATTAAAGAACCTAGAATAGCCAAGACAATTTTGGAAAAAAAACCAAGATGGAGAAGAAACACTACCTAATATCTAAATTTATTATAAAGCCACAATAATCAAAATAGTGTGGTATTTATATAAAGTCAAATAGGCCAATGAGACAGAACACAGCCCATAAACAGACACACACAAATAAAGACAAATGATTTTCAGCAAAGGTATATAAAAAAAAAATTAAGCAGAGAAAGGATATTTGTTCAACAAATGTTACCAGAACAATTAGATACCTACATGCAAGAACATGAACTTCAATCCACACTTCACCCATATACAAAATGAACTCAAAATGGATCATAAACTTAATGTAAAATCCAAAACTGTAAACATTCCGGAAAAACAACAGGAGAAAAGCCTTGTGATCTGCATCAGGCAAAGATGGCTAAGCATGTTCTTTGAAGGACAAACTGATAACACAGACTTCATCAAAATTAAAAACAATTTGCTCTGCTATCAATGCTGTAAAACAGACTGAACACACAAGCCATAAGTTGGGAGGAAATTGGTCAATCGTATATAGCAGTGTTATCTATAACAGCCAAAAACTATAAGCAACCCAAACACCCATCAACAAATGGATGGATAGTCAAACCATGGCTCATCCAACTGTACCCATTCAACAGGGTACCGCTTAGCAATAAAAAGTAATGAACTACTGACATATGATACAACATAGCTGAATCCCACAATAATTAAGCCGAGTGAAAGAAACCAGGCCAAAAAAATAAAGTACAAACCACTTATTTAAAATTTTAGAGAATGCAAACTAATCTTTAGGGATGGAAAATATTAGTAATTGCCTGATTCAACATGTGGGCGTGAAAGGAGTAACAACAGGTCAGTCAGAGGAAACTTCTGGGCGAGATCGCTGTCTCATTCCCTCGATGTGGGTGGTACACATACATATGACAAAGCTTCTAAAACTGTGTACTTTAAGTGTAGTTTATCCTATGCCAATTGTTCTTCCAAAAAGCTGGGTTTTTTTCCTCCCCTTTTAATGTCATGGTCGTGGGGGCACTGTTAGCTGTTGGGGAAAACATTAAAAGCTAGACCATGTAGGGTTATACTGCTCTTGGCACAGCTGAAACTGGTTCATGCTACACAGAATTTCATGAGAAGCAGCTTTTTTTGGACTGTTTTATGCACTTGTTTCATACTGTTTTAAATTCTGCGGTGGAGTAATACAAATAAAAATCACAATTTCTGGGTACTTAACATAATTCAGCCTAAGTGATGTTAAATAGAGGACTACATAAAGGTGTGTGCTGGACAGGGAGAGATTTGATAGAGCCTCAGTAATTGTTACTGCCTTTACTGTAATTCCCCTTAACTATCTCCCCCAGACAACCACCCCCGTGACTGTTCCACCTGTGGTTTCAAAGATAAGTCTGACCAACATCTTTCAGAAAAAAAAAGGAGAATAAAACTAAGTGGCCTGAATTCTCAAAGACGATAATTAAGTAACAAGCTTTAACCAGATGTTTGATGACAGGGTTTTCCCCTGTAATTCCCCCTGTAATTCTATCAGAATCAACTGCATTTACATACAAATTGATAATACCTTGGAATCCTACCTTAAAAAAAAAAAAGCCACCATTGTTCCCCTAAAACATGTGAAGCCCATGCACCGATCTATTAATTTCTTTTCGGCATATGATGTCAGGTGCATTTTAAAAATATACTTCATTGCTTCCAAGTGCTTCTTTAATCCACAAGGACTGGGCTTAGCATTTCAACTAATTTATCCTAGACATAAAAAACCTTCTGCTTATTCTCCCAGATAATTGATTCTTGATTTGTTAAGATACTAAACACTACGCTTTATACCCTGAAATGCAAAACCCCTGGTGAATTCACTCATGTGCCCCATGCAGAGCAAATACCATTTAGTGCTTCAGCAGAGAGGCCAAGGGGAACACCCTCTTGCTTTGTCCTGCTGCCAGCACAGAGGGACGGTCCCCACTGTCCCAGCATTAAACATTATCATTTGTTACACAGCAGCTACAGGGGGATGTCATATGGTGCAACGTCTCAAAGCAAACACCCTCTTCGATTTTTGAAAAATATAAATAAACCCGAGAGATAAGCTCTGCCTCAAAGTTGATCTAAGGAAAAGCAAAGATGACCACCAACAATAGCATTAAAAGATGGTACTGAAAAAATCAGGTTTTCATAAAAGTTGGGCACCCAGTGCTAAGGTCCTTCCGATGTTAATCCCATTGATCTGGACGACACAATAAAAGTTAGAAATCACTTTTTCTATGCACAAAACATATGCCAAACTAATCCTTTCTAAAAGAAGAAGAACACTTTCACATAAACATTTACACAGTCTGCAAATAATTCTTGAAGGATTTTTATAGTTCTAGAATAAAGGCACTTGAAAATCTTTCCCTCAACATCATATGCATATTTGACTTTATTAGGATTACAATATTCATTTCTTTAAAAATAAAAATTCATCCTTTTTTGCTAGGTCTAATTGACATCACCTATTCATATATGAAAATAAAATTAATAGGACATACTTAGTGAAACTCTGCCCCCTCATTACAGAACTATATGCACAGGATTTCCTTATGGTGCCACGCAAAAATTACCTGGGTGGCGGACGAGGTGAAGCAGAGCCCAGGAGACCATGGGAAGAAATGTGTACAGTTGCTGGCATGTTCTATGGTCATATCTTATGTTCCAAAACCTGGGCATGGAGAAGCCCTCAAACTCACCTAAGGAAAGGGGGGACCTTATATAACAACACGTTAGGAGTCAATGCATGTGTATTCAGATGAAAGAAACCACCCACCAGGATTCTCAGAGGGTGAGACCCCTAGTGCAGCAAAACAAATATTTTATCCCCAGCTGTTTAGGTTGGGCAGTCAGCTGCCACAAAGAGTAAAAGGGCAGGGAGGTGAATTCTCAGGAGTCAGAACAGCTGAGGCAATAGCAAAGATTCTAGGGAGAAACACCAAGACACATGTGCAATCTTCCAGCTACCACCCACCCTCCAAGGTTCCCTTCGGAGGGCCTGACTCACTACCACACCACAGGGTACAGAGGACAACACAGAACTCGGCCACTTTGCTCCCGTCTCACTGGATAATGGACACACCAGTTACTGCAGCTGGGAGTCCCCCCACCACACCAGTGTGGTCATCCGTAGGCTCTTTATCAGTCTGAGTAAATTTAGACCAAATTTCCAGGGTACCTCATGGCAGTTCTGGAGTGTACTCCAAGATCTTCCCTTTGGTTGCAGTTTTAAGTGTCAATACCCAAGAAGAGGGGGGCTAAGCTTTCTAAAATGTTCAAAGAGGCCAGGATAAGCACAGTGAAGTCAAGCACGCTGGCGTCTACCGTTTATTTGATCCACACTGTGGCCGTCGATGCTAAAATTCATTCCTTTCAGAACCAATCACAGCCACATCCTTGCTGATTACGTCTTTCCAACTCGAGTACACTCTTAAAAAGGAAAGGTTGCTTTCCAACCCCTGGTGGGCAGGAGCCCTGAAAGCTGGGCACAGTTCACAGTGACTCAGAACTATCCTGAACACAAGCAAATTTCAAATCCTTTGTGTTGTTAGTGCTATACTTCTCAAATAGAGGTATGTTCCAACACATTTCTCTTCCGATTTCTCCCAGGTATGAAATTCTAACTAAAATTTTACTTATGGACATAAGTACTATCCCACTTCATTTCCCCCAACACCTGTCTATCCCAAAACACAATTTCAAGAAGTGACCTGTACACTCTGCTGAGAAAATGGACAGGTCCAAAGTGATAGATTATTCTAGAAGAGGGGCCGCCGAGCCCCCAACATTCCCTCACAGTCTAATGACATGGAGCCAGAACACGTGTGGGGTCTGTCCCTACAGCACGCCTAGAAACCCCATTACCAGGCTTGGCCATCATAGGATACAAGGGAAAAGATCTTCTAAGGACGTGGGGACTCATGCCCTC
The DNA here is from genome assembly GCF_018345385.1 of Vulpes lagopus. NCBI lineage: Eukaryota > Metazoa > Chordata > Mammalia > Carnivora > Canidae > Vulpes > Vulpes lagopus. Next base: position 101,816,641 of record NC_054831.1, on the reverse strand, counting down.
TTTAAAACCTCACCATTGACAAAAGCAGGGGGGTGGGGTGAACCCAGCTCTTCAGAAAATGCTCTTTAAAGCCTTTAAAGAGCTTTAAAGAAATTTTCTCAGCCTACTTTGCAAGTATTTGGTCCAACTTTATAGAACAAAACTAAGAGATGGGAGAGGGGGTGGTAGAGAGAGGGCTTAACTCCTGACGCTTACGCAGTACTTAGAGTAGGCCAGGTATGTAATAAACGCTTCACAAGTATGACCTGACTTCATTCTCAAGACACTCCCCATTTTACAAACAAGGAAACAAAGACGCCCAGAGGCCCACTAACTTTGTGAAGGTGGCAGCTCTGGTTAAATGGCAAAGACAGGATTGAAACCCCAGCAGTGGGGCTCCTCAGTCCACGCTCTGAAAGGTCTATTGACTAACAGACCCGAAAAGGTGGCTTTTAGTGAGAAAGCACAGGCAACCGTCAAGCAACCTCGGCAGGGGTGGGGGTGGGGGTGTCACCCTATAGAAGCCTCCCTGAAAAATTCCCCAAATTCCTGTTTGATTTGGTTTTGATAAGAAGTCATCCTAGTAAATCTGAAGTGGAGAACTGCCCCCTCCGGGCCTTAGGGGCATCCAGAAACCCACTCTGCCACCCTACACACCCTGAAGCTCTAACAACACTTCTCAAACTTAGGGTGCCATTGCAGGTTCACCTTGAGATCTGACTGAAGTTCCACCAGCCTCCACGCCAACACCCCCGCCCCTACCCACACAGATTCTAATCTGCGCTCCCAAGTGTGTTTGGAAATGTGGATGCATTTTGATAAACCTCCCGAGGGGACCTGACTCTCCTTGCTTTGGAGCAAAATTAAGGTCTTCCTACAATTTTCAAAAGTAAGAAGATCAGTCCTACACTGCTTCTATCTGGCAGGTGTCCTCCCTACCCAGTTCACAGGAGCTGAGGGCAGGCGTGATAAGGGGCGCTGCAAATACATGCCAAATACCAAACTGGCTCGTCGATGAATATATAAATGCGATTGACATTCTTTCACGGGCTGAAATCCTCTCTTTACTCTCAGGATGCATTACACCATTCTCTTTTGATATAAACATGCCACTTTAAATGCTAATTCAGATGCAACACTCAATTTTTAGTTCGTTTTGTTTCTGGGTTTCTAACATTCAAAATGACACCGGACTTCCATTTGGCTTTGACAAGAGATATTTTGAATTCCGGCTTCCATCCCTCTCTGGGTGTGGGAGGGGAGAAAGTACTAAAAAGGCAACTAAATTTATTTTAAAACTCATCCAAATACATGCGTGGTTTACATGGCCTTTGTTTTGCTTGAATTAAGCCCTTCCCTCTGTTTCAGGAACTGCTGCCTTCACCTTGCTGAAAAACTCACAAATCAAATTCAACTTGGTTGTAAAATGAAGGTGAGTCCCTCTCCTTGCAGGCTAGACTGAAACTGCTCATTTTACTCAAACTACTTCTCTCAACAGTTCATCGAGGCTGTATGTGCTGGCTGCAATACATCCAGTGGGAATAGAAGTCTTCTTTTAAAAAAAAAAAAAAAAAACACAGACATTTCTATATATATGCCGATTACATCAACCTAAGCCTAGTCAATCCCATAGAAGGCCACTTGAGAAATTCCAACCTAAGTCAGTACCTCCAGTTCAATATAGCTACAGTGAGACAAGCCATCATCCACAGCCAGCAGGCCCAGCTCCCTCCAGAAGTTTCCAACAACCATCAGGGTCTTCTGTTTCCGCAGCCCTGACCATCCCCTGACAACAGGGCCCTCCCTCCTGCCGCTTGCTCATCATGCATCCCTTTCCTGCCCCCGCCAACGGAGACAAAATTAGAAAGAAGCAAAGTCAGTCTGCCTCCCATTCATACATTTATTCACTTACACATGGGGCGAGAGAGCTCTTGACAGCTGCTGCCCTCTCTGGGAGCCCCACGTCCCAGGAGTCCAGCAGACGCATTCCAGGGATGAGCCGTCGGCGGCTGTGCTAAACGCAGCGCGGTGACACGCTGCCCAAAGCTGTGCACACGCAGGTCAGTGGGAGGCTGGAGAGAAAACAGCTCTGAGGTCCAGCTGAATGCATTTGAAGCCCTGGGAGGCCTGGCACGGTGGCACAAATACGTAAGAGGCCCGTCTTCTTTGTGGACAGGGAGGTGGGCCTCCTGGCCAACCAGGAGCGGCTGTCCACCAACAGACACCTATCTACATGGGCCATGCCCACCCTGCCAGCCCCCAGCCACCTCCGGAACCCAGAGATGACGAACGGGAAGCGTGACTGGGAAAGGGACAAAACTGGAAACTAGAACTGCTGCTACATCAAGAAATTAAAATAAGCCGAGACTCCTAGGGTGTCTTTTAGGGATTTCAGTACTCCCACCGATGGCTGGGCACACAGGAGCACACTTTTGCAGGACCTGTGTGCACACCAAGAGCTGCTGCTGCTGCTTGGGGTTTCAGCTGCCAGATGTGCCTTTAAAACGTGGATGGCCAAAGGAGTGGCTAAGTGTCAAGTCACTGTTTCTGCCATAATAAAGTGGTAACTGCATAGGGTTTTAGGAATCCTACGCCAACAGGGCTCCATGAAACAGCACCCTCTAGGCTCAGGATTAAAAGACACAGGGCAGCCTGGGTGGCTCAGCGGTTTAGCGCCACCTTCAGCCCAGGGCCTGATCCTGGGGTCCTGGGATCCAGTCCCATGTCGGGCTCCTTGCATGTAGCCTGCTTCTCCCTCTGCCTGTGTCTCTGCCTCTCTCTCTCTCTCTCTCTCTCTCTCTCATGAATAAATAAATAAAATCTAAAAAAATATATTAAAAAAAGACACAGGGGAAAAAAAGTGCTATTTAAGTAGCAAGGAGAATTTCCTCGCTAAGAATAGATAGTACAGTTTCCTCCTCTGCATAAAGAAATCTGAAAGACAACTAAAAAATACTGGAGGAGAAGAGGGAACTGGCCCCAGTCAATTTCCAGCACCTCTCCCCAGGGAATTCTATGAAAAAAAAAGACACCCTCTCTGTCCCAGAGAAATGTTTATTTGGACAATTAACAAAACACAAGGGGATCTTTTAAGAATAAAGCATAGCTGCCAGGGACACCTTGGTTTTGCTTCCAACCATATATTAGCTCACATCTTGCGTTTTTACCCTTTTACCACATTCCCCGTCTGAAAACAAACACCTCCCAGAGAGTTTTTCCACTTGGGGAAATGGCATTTCAGGACCCAAGATCTAACTCTGGGTAAAGACTAGATACGGGTCCCTCACTCAGCGCTATTAACACTTATATAAGTATGGACACTTTAGACTCACTGCTATTAGGAAAATAACAGTAACATCAGGAGAGCCTACGTATTCCACCCTGAATTTTTTTTCTTTTTTTTTTTTTTTTTAATCCACCCTGAATTTAAACCAAGAACAACCTGGCATGAGTCAGCCAGCCCCAGAATCACTGTTAGTCCTCAACACACGGTGATGGGAACGCAGAGCAAAAGCAAGACAGCTCATCCTGCTGGGCGGCTCACAGCCCCGCTGGGGGAGACAGACATGTGGATCATCTACCAACACCCACACTCTGCGTGTTACTGTACTGTACCCCGTGGAGTAGACAAAGACTAGTCAGTCACTTCTCTTAAAATGCTGACAATTCAAGACAACAAATCTAGTTCTGCAGCTAAACATCATAATGTCCCATTACAGATATCATCTCATGTGCCCCCTTGCCTCCACGAGTATCAAAATTTATTATGATGCTCCAGCATCAACTAGTAGGTCCCCGCCCCGCCGCAGCAGATACTCCAACTGCTGTAAAACCGTACTCATTTGAGCCAATCGGCATCAAGTCACCAAAAAACTGAAACAAAACAGTAAAACAGAAATCAATACAGGCTTGGTTATACCCTTTCAGTCAAAACAGATAAAATTTATATTAGAATTTTTTTCTTCAAATTATTTTTAAATCTCCATATCTGGATAAAACAGTTCAGAATCTCACCTTCATATAATTACTGAGTATTTTAAATAAAAGTTCGAGATTATCAAAATGTAGAGGGTATACATCCATGTACCCACCACATTAATCATATACATGAAACCCCCTCCTTGTACAGTCCTCTAAAATCCCATTTCTTTCATTCCCTCCACTGATAAGCTTTACTGTAAATTTGTTGCCTATGCATGTTTTTATATTTTTCCTACATGTGTTTGTATTCACCACCAACAAAATGTCTTGTTTTGTATATTTTAAAATTTTATCATGTAAACGCTTTCTTCTATACGCAATTGGCTTTTAGCTTTTGTTCTCCATTATTTTTTCGAGAATTATATGAGTTGATACATATGCTCCGATGCATTCATTCTATCTGCTGTACAGTATTTCGTTGTATGATTATATCACGATTTATTCAAAAGATATGTAGTTTTTGACAGGTAGCTGCGAGGAGAAAGAACAGAGAATACCACAACTTTAGTTCCAAGAAGAAAGGAGATGGAAAGTACTGGAGGAATCTAGGAACAAGCCTTGGCATGTGGCTACTCTTGAAAGAAGAGGACTAGCTGAAGGCCAGCTATTCAATGAGTCAGAGTGGAGATGACATCTGGGACTCTTCAGCTGATAAAGGGCTAGAAAAGCCTCTGGAAAACTGATCCGTAGTCACTTGGTTATTTAGTAACATCTTGCCTGGAAAGCAGTCCCTTGGCCTTCTCCACTGTTGCCCTAAGGTCATAGTCACTGCCTTTGCAACCTTGTAGAACATACATGAAACAACACAGATTTCAAGTGATTTCTTGAGAAAATGATCATAAATGACAAACTATTGGGGAATTGAATGATTTTCTGGACAGAAGATAGTTTGCTTTTTTACAGTTTAAGTTAGTAATAAAAAGAAAAATCTATTCTCTGTGTTTTTTGGTGAAAGCTTTAACTTTTACATATATGAAACCTATGCTATCATGATTCCAGGCATAAAAATTATCAGTAAGACAATACTAAATTTTTAAAGAAAATCTGATAAATCCCTATGCGCTGGAATGAGGACAATGCATCTTAAAAATATCCACCATCAAGACATAGGAAGTAGAAGCAGCAGATGTAACAAAATCAGGCACTGCCTTCCAGGAGCTGGGCCTTTCTGAAGACCTACACCCCCTGATACATTCAATCACATCACTTTGTAACTACACACAATGAGGAATACATCACCCTGTGTAGATTCTGCTCACTGTTAACATGAAAAAAAGATTCAACAAAACAGTGGGATTAAATCTGCAATCTTTCTGGGAGAAGATACTAAAAGACTGGAAAACACTTATGCCGGAGGCATTTAACCAGTAAACGCATGGGCGAAGTGTTAATAGGCTTAATAATCAGGTCCGGTTATGTTGGCTAGCACCACTCATGCCCTTCCTCATGTGATCTATTAAAATCACTCTTGCAGTTATTTTTTTAAAGTATTTTCTTTTTCTCCAAGTCATAAAACAACCCAGCAAGAGAAAAGTAATTCTGTATGGCTGGGGGGTGGGGGGTGGGGGGGGGGTGGGGGGAGTCACTGAAAATGCTGAGTGGTGTTAAGTCTCAGGACATGTCTATTATACACCATTAATTCTTTTGGGAATATTGTGTTTAATAAAAAATACAAAGGAGAATCTTGATTTTTTGTTTCTTTTACTCGAAAGTATTAATTAACCAAGAATTCACTGAAAAAGGAAAAGGCAGATTTATGTTGACATACATGCTGTTTTACTCCTATCATCTGATTGATAGATAACTAATTTTTATTACAGAAGAGATTTTAAATGGCTTAAATGTAATTCTGTTTCTCTTAGTAAGTTTTCAAAGCACGGATGTCAAAGAAACTTATGTCATCATCCTTTTGTAACTACACACAATGAGGAATACATCCTTTATTCATTCATAGCATCCATCATCCTTTTTATTCATGAAAGATGCCATGCTCCCAAGTCAAGAAATTTAAATATTATCTTCTATTTCCCCCACTAACTTACAGCTATCAGCTAATATTAACAGGCTTATACAAGGAGATATGAGATAAGGAGAAACTAGAAAAGGAGATATAGCCCTTAAATAGACATGGGAAATCTAATTTGTAATTAACATTATCTTAATAAAAATTTACAGGAAACCTAACTCAGAAACTGCAAAAAAAAAAAAATGCAATCTATTATAAAAGGCTCAAAGGAAGATCTGACTGAAATTCTGAAGTTTTCAATCAAGTATTAAAGACAAATGTAAGTTACCTTAAGCATCAAATAAAGGTACAAGGTAAGATAATTTTTTCTATTAAGATATTTCACATAGTTTTACTTCAGTTTTTCTTGTTTACTGAAATGAATTAGAAATATCAAAATAAAAAATATCAAAATGTTTGGACTTTTCTGAGTCTAGGTGAGAATTCTAATCATTTGGAAGAAGGCAAGGTTTTGATTCTATGGCCAACTTTTAGGCCATTAACCTCTATCACACAGAGATATAAGCTGGAAACTAGTGACAATCTAGACATGTTCTTCAAGAACAATGATTCTTTATCCCCCAGGCAGCCTAAAGCTGTAAAACAGTAAGAACCCAAATGGATAGCATTGAGATGTATTGAGTATAGGAGATGAAGTTTGGTTCTCAGATGCAAAGGCTGACCTTCAAAATTTGGTCAACAAAACGAATGCCATTCTCAAACAGTTATCATTTACGTTTCTAATACTCCACACGTTGAGATCTGCATCAACCTCCCTTCAATACTATATTTATTCTTTAAAAAGGACATTGCCCCATCCACTCAATTCTTCAACGTACAATCCAAATCCCAGTATTTCTAGACCAGCCCTTACACAGTACTAGTGGTAACAAATCTACCCTAAATTTAGTGGAACATTAAAGGCAATTCAATTCATTCTGCAACTTCTTAATGGTAAAAAACTATGATTTGTGCAAATATGTTGTTAGTCCTCAAAACAAAAGGTTGAAACAAAGTATAAGGAAATCAAGTTTCATACATCTGCTTTTTTAAAATAAGATCATGGCATGAGTCAATTCAGTAAGATCTAGATCTAACAGAAAGATGAGTTGGCTTATAGTCTTCATCAACACAGTAAAAGTTTATAATTTACTTTGCATAAAATCCATAGCATAAAAAACAATCACAAAATTCCAGAACAGATAGAAGAACACTGGTTCCTGACTCAGATCAATTTATTCTACTCACAGACCAAATAATGTTTTTGCTTGACTACATAAAAGACTTTTTTTTAATTAAGATTTTCCCAGGAATAAGTAAGCATTTTGCTGACCATGTCCCTAAGGACAAAATCTGAAACGTTTCTTCAAGTTATCCTGAAATCATTGATATGTGGCATTTATAAATCAATGCAAAGTGTCTGTTTTCTGAATTCAGTTCATTATCATTAATTCTCCACTTGTCACTGAAAACCTAACAAGTCAGGGAATAATCACATTACAAACTGTACGAAATATAATAAGGAAACAAAATCAGGCTACTTACAGACTTCCTCTTCTGGGGAGACTCAGCTCCTTCTGTGAAAGAAAAACAAAACAAAACATATATATGAGACACCACATTAACCTTGGCCTGGTAAGGCACCGAACAGACAGCATAAAATGTACCATCCTTCATTATGCTTGATTTAACATTTTCCACAATGAAAAGATCTTGATGTCATGATTTTATGCTGCGTCCCTTCTTACATTGTTCTCTTTATATGCTGTGCTGAGTATAAACACAGTTCATCTCAACTCCCAAAAGGAAAAGACACTAATCCTCTCAAAGCAACAACAGCAAAATACTAAGTTGAGCCACATGGCTTTAAAATTGAGCATAAGGAAGACCAGAGGAACCAAAGGACTTACTTAAAGAGGAAAGAGATAGAAGGAGGAGTGGAGATTTTACAGGATTATAATTAAACGAAAGGTGAAATGAAAAAAAGGCAGTTGAATCAGACTACTTACCCCAACAGCAATAAAATCACACAAAACCCTGTGCATACCAAAGATATACTTTATTATGATTTTCTTAAAAAAAAAAAAAAAGCCAAAGGTCTCCTTCTGGTTTCGTTTCTTAATGTAAATGTGATTTATGACTTTGGATATTCAAAAGTAGGTTAATGAATCTCTCAAAAGGTAACCAGACAGCAACAATTAATAGAGCGCTTTAAAGTCTTAAAAGGGGGTGCTCTCACACTTATCACAAATTAAGATCACTATCCGCCTAACTATAGGGGAGGCTGTGAAAACAAACAAACAAAAAAGCCAACCAACCTACCAGACAAAAAGGGATACAGAAATAGCTCCGCTCAAGACTGAAGATTTCAGAAGCCTGGGTACCCAGGGATGCTTACTTGATAACAATAATTAAAGAATAGGAAGCCATGAGTCATCAGGCTATTTAAACCCCAAAGAACACAGTATAAATTTGAAAGACTTGACTAAATTTAGTTTTTCATTCCCATAATTACTTTTTTTTTTTTTTTCCTTCCAGGAGCTTGAGCATTATCTTTTGAAAGGTACTTCCCCCTCAGCTCCACATTCACCTTTCCTGTCCTGTATTTTTACTGGATCCTTAAATGTGTGTCACAGACAGTGGCCGCAGATCTTCTAAACAGTGCAGTTTATTCCAGCAGAGCTTACAGAACAGGGCCTTCAAAGTAGCAGACCGAGGGGAGGATGCTGCTTTAACTCTAAGAACACACCTTATTCACCGGCAAATATATTCTGTTGCAGCTCTAATAATCATATCATTGCCTAATTACAGGAAGAAACAATGAACCATTCTAGAAGCAGGAGATCTTCCTCCTCTCAAGGGCTGCAGGATTCAGTGGTGAAATGCTGTATTTTTGTTTTGTTTCGTTTTCTTCCCTCTAATCCTTGATTATCTCTAAGAAATTACAGTGTTTAATCAACTTGGATGCCTGATTGTGAAACATAAATACACCTTCATTTATTAAAACCCCTAAGGACAAGAGAAAAGCTGCTGACCAAGACTGTTTGCCTTGGGAACTGAAATGTAAATAGAAAACCAGTGAGTAATTCTCTGTATGTGTATCTTGGGTTATGACAAGAATTGGAGAAATCTGTTTTGGATTTAGGTGAAAAAAAAAAAAGAATATGATTGGGGGCCTGGGGGGCTCGGTCAGTTAAGCGTCTGCCTTCGGCTCAGGTCCTGATCCAGGGGTCCTGGGATCAAGGGACCCCACTCTGTTTCAGGCTCCCTGCTCAGGGGGAAGCCTGCTTCTCCCTCTCCCTCTGCCCCTCCCACTCATGCGTGCGCTCTAATAAATAAATTTTTAAAATCTTAAAAAAAAGAAAAAAGAAAAGGAATAGAAGAACTCCCTAGAAGTAATCGTTCACCAGACTACGTCTATTAGAAAGGAATTACGGAAGCCCCGCTGCACCGCAGAGGCCTATAGCGCAGGAAAACACTGAGGTCCTGGAAGTTGATCTGATAGCAGCACAGAAAGAAAAGGAGGCTGGGCTGATGGGTTATCATCAATAACAGAGTAAGTCAGGTATTATTTCAACTTCATATGCAAATAGATCACTCAGACGATTCAAGAGGCAAGGGCCCAAATGAATGATCCCCAAATAGTCCAATCAATCACATTCCACCAAATGACCCAACTATAAGCTACTGCTCTGCTCTGAGGGGGGAAAAAAACCAAACCTGCTGAAACAGCAAGATAAAGGATAAAAACCAACTCTGTAACTCTGTTTTTAATCAGAGGTCCTTCCAATAGGTCTAGCGTGATGAGCTCCAAACAAGAAGAAAGGTTACGCCGGGTAACCCGGCCCTGCCGCTCCCCGGGATGGCAGTTGAGATGCCAGGATGAGGGGCAGGGGACATTTAATCGGCCACTGTCAACTGACCTGAAGCTTCCACGCTAACCCAGCTGAAGGAGCTAATCCACCCGACGGTCTGAATGTCAGACTCGGGACTGGAAACTCAATTTGGTAGCAAATTGGAATCAGATGTGATGGTAATAAAGTGAGAGAAATGAATGTGCTGTGGCCAAGACCTAGTGAAGAGCGGCTGCAGATGCCAGGAGGATTCTGCTCCTGCAGAATGAGCAACGATGGCTCATGCGTGGGGACCACACGCTCATCAATCTGCACCCGCCCTGAAGTAAATGAGCATCATCACGGCGTTTACTGCCGAAGCCCCCGTGGTACACTGTGGATGCGTCTTCATTTCGTTTTCTTAATGTCAGGTTAAGGTCAGTAACACATACTTAGATAATTAGACAAGACATATACTATTGGTCCGAGTCATAAACCAGAGCTTCCGCTTAGTCTTTCTGGAACATGCGCTAATAATTCAGCATCAGGTAAGAATCAGGGGAAGGAAGAAGAGTGGGGCAGAGAGAAAAAAGGACAGGAAGTATCAACCTGAACTAAACAATAAGGAATCAGTAATCATCACAGGATTAAAGAAATTCCTAAGGATACCTTTAAGAACATTAAGGTTTTTAAAGTGGTTTTCACCAATTCTGATTTCTCAGTGACTTCTAACATTTTGTTAGGATCGCTGTGTAGCATTACTCACTGGACAATAGGATTTCCTCTGCCCCCGTTTCTAATAAGAGTGCTGCTAGCATGAATGTTCACTGAAAACAAGGGTGAAGCAAAGCTAATCTTGTCTGAGAACACTGTCACTTTCTTGTGATTCCTAGGTAAGAGTGAGGACAAACAAGGGTCCCTCAAATCCAGTCAGAGAATTCCCAGAGAATCCAGGAACAAAAGAGCCCTCATAAATGACTCTGCCTCTTTCCCCTGGCCAACCTTGGCCTTGAAGGGAGAAAATAACTTGTCTTATTCATGAAGGCAAGAGAGGAAATCTGCAGTGTTTAATATGGACAAGCAATTTCCACAATGGTAATTTAAAATATATATACTATTTAGTAAGTATTTAATAGTTTTACATCCACAAATAAAACGATATGGCCAAATATATTTGGGCAATCTTTGAGCTATTCTTTTTAACTGATGGGTCATTTTGTAATTGGAAAGAGAAAGGAGATTTGAATATGTTACAAATAATATACGTAGGTACCCCCTCTCTAAGAGGTGGAACTTAATTCTCTTCCCCCCTGAGACTGGGCTGGATTTAGTGACTTGCTTCCAAAAATCGAACAGAGAAAGGGAAAAATAACAACTTTTCAGGAGAGAAGCCTGACAGACAAGGTCTTAATCAAGTGATCAAAGTTAAGGCCACCTGATAAGTCTTGTTGCTATCACGTGCCCCTGAAGTGAAGTGATGAGAAGAGGCCTCACCTCTACGGTTTTCTTGCTAAAAATCCGTAAGTCCAGTCTAATCATGAAAAAACATCACGCAAACCCTTGTTGAGGGTCATTCCAGAGAACTGATCAGTACTCTTTAAAATTGCCAGGAATGTAAAAAACAGGGAACATGTGATAAACCGCCAGAGATTGAAGGAGAAGGGAAAGATGATGACGAAACACAATCAGTGTAGGATCCTGAGGTGGGTTCTATATCATAAAAAGGCCGTTAATGGAAAACCTGCTGATGTCCAAATAGTCTGAATTTAGTTAATATAATGTACCGATATTAATTTAATAGTTCTGACAAATAAATTAAGACTATATAAGATATTAACATAGTGGATGGGGCACCTGGGTGGATCAGTTGGTTAAGTATCTGCCTTTAGCTCAGGTTATGATCTCTGGGTGCTGGGATCGAGCCCCGCATCAGGCTCCCTGCTCAATAAAGGGCCTGTTTCTCCCTCTCCCTCCCAAATAAATAAATAAAATTATTATCTCTCTCAAATAAAAATTTTTAAAAAGAAAAGATATTAACATAGTGGGAAAGTATAGAGAAATTCTCTCAAAGGTCTTAAAACTTTTCTGTAAATTTAAAATCATTTCAAAAAATCTAAAAAGTTCTTTCTCACACAGAAGAGACAGAGGTAGGGAGAAAAGTAAAACTGGGGGAGGATGGAAGGGATGAAGAAACAAATATCTAAATATTCTAAGCTTATTTTAAGGAAACATTTAATCTTAATTTTTTAGGAGATTCTATAATCTATGTGAACCTACTTGGGTAGGCCCATCCACGAAGACAGCCAAGTTGAAAAACATTTTTATAGAGCCTATAAAAGAACCAGATGTGGAATAGGAGAGAAATCAAGGAAGGGTCTCAAGTTTTCTTTCTGAGCAAATACAGTTTGACGGGAGAACAGTTTTGTTTGGACACGTTTCATCCAAGAGGACTCTAAGGATCCCAAACAGAAATTTCCAAATAGGTGGCTGGACTTCTATTAGCCTGGACTCAGGGAAGACATTGGGGCTGAATATAGACTTTGGAGCTTTATGACCCTTTAAGATGGTAGATAAAGCCATGGGCTGGCTGAGACAGGAAAAGAACAAGAAGAAAAAAAAAAGAAGTGCACCTTTATGCAAGGTCATGGGTACCACAACATTTAAAATCTGCAGGCGGCGGAATCTTGCTACATGTTGTTAAATGGTACATTGCACGATGCAGCCATCGGGGTTCTTGATAATAAAAGAAATTGAGTAAGGCTACAAATAAAAAATGCAAATAAAAACAATAGATTCCGTAGATACCAGTTCTCACACAGGTGACAAGATGGAAGCACAGACAAGATCAGAAAATAGGAACCAGGGAAACAAATTTTTTTTTGCAGATTTTATTTATTTATTCACGAGAGACACAGAGAGAGAGAGAGGCAGACACACATGCAGAGGGAGAAGCAGGCTCCCTGTGGGGAGCTTGATGCGGGACTCGATCCCGGGATCACGACCTGAGCCAAAGGCAGATGCTTAACCACTAAGCCAGGTGCCCAGGAACAAGGAAATTAAACCCCAGAAAACAGGGACACCCTCAGTTAAGACATCTCCATAACTGAATGCTCAACTCAAGCCCAACCTCCAGGGAGTATATCTTAACTACCTGTGCACCTTTCCCTCATCACTCCTGGCAGGTTCCCATTCCCTCTGGGTATTAGGGTGATCACACCTGGGTCTCTGCCTCAACCAGAAAAGGTGTACACAAAATGCTCGCTGGGTTTTCCTATCAATTTTCCTTGATCAAAACCACATACTCGCGTTCTTTAAGTAACAGAAGAGTACGAGATCCCTTCACCAGCACACTGGGAGAACTAGTCATTCATAAGCTCACCAGATCACTGAGCGGTACAAGCACTCTGCACGTACAGACAAACCATTAATTTTAGGGAGAGGGTTCAAAGAACCAAGATGTGGGGCAATGTATCAGGCACTGTTAGGGGTACCTGAGGAGGACACAAGATATGACTGATTTAAAAGCTAGCTGGGGAAACGCATACACACACAAGAAAAGGTGCCACCAGCTATGAGATTATGCAGTTTTACTCAAATGTGAAATGCTGACAGTGGAGAGAAAATAAAAGGAGATGCGGTGGTTCTGAACGCAGCCAGGCTACACATTAATATCACCCAGGAAGCTTTTAAAAATATGGATGCCTGAACCCCACCCCTAGAGATCTAGAGGGAGAGTGGTTTGTGTAACTTGTTTAGTGGAGGTTAGTATGTATGTATTTATTTATTTAGAGAAAGCACCCACATGAGTTGCATGAGGTGGGGGTTGGGCAAAGGAAGAGGGGGGGGGGAGAATCTTAAGCCAGGCTCTACACTGGGGCGGGGGCTCGATCCCACGACCCTGGGATCGTGACCTGAGTGGAAGCCAAGCGTGGAACACTCGACCAACTAAGCCACCCGGGTGGCCCCAGTATTTTTAAGTCCCCTTAAGGACAATGAGTATTCATAAACCATTTGTCTTTGGACTTTTTCCTTTATGGGATATATTAGTTTTCTGGCACTCATTACAATAGGGAGCTTTTTATTTTTAGGCTTTCGGTTATTTCCTTTGCAAGTATGAGGGCAAGGGAAGGTCTAGTGGAGCTCCCTCTACCCCGCAGGGTGTAAAGTAAGCTAGGGGTATAGATTCATCTGGGAATTGGATCCCCTGAAGAAGTGATTTTGTTCCCTTTTTTTCTGGGCTCCATCTCTGAGTGTCCCTTGTGAGGGCAGAAGCACAGATCACACTATGTGACATTTGGGTTAGAATTAGAGCTGTGATCAACAACAGCTTATGTTCAAGCAACGCTTCAGCGGCCCATCAAGTACTTGGTTTTCTGCATCAAAATCCTGTAAAGTAAAGCTAGTAAAGCTGGAAAAGCAGCAGGTAGACCTCTACAGATAGCTTTGGGCATTCATCCCATTCAACCTATAAAGCATGACTAAAATCCCCCAGGGGTAATGTGAGATGGGTGGAGAATCTCAAAGGATCGTCCCTTTCTTCCAGGTTCGGTTTCATTCTATTTTTGTATCCATAAACGCTTACATGTATTTATTTGTGGTAGCAAAGTTCAACAAAATCAACCAGAAAAGGTATACACAAAATGCTCGCTGGGTGAAATTTCCTATCAACTTTCCTTGATCAAAACCACATACTCGTTTTCTTTTAGTAACAGAAGAAAGTGGCTACCATCCTGCTTTCTTGCCAGGTTTGGCTTTGAACCCAAGCAATCAGCTATCATCCTCATGACTTGGCACTAGGCTCACAGGCTCTTTCTACAGACAAGGTTTCTAAGTCACAATGTGGCTAGCTGTCTCTTTTGGTTTTGTACATTCTTCTCAAAAACTCAGTCTAAGAAATTTTATAACATAATCACCTGACAGGTCACTCACCACGTTTTCCCATTGGGAGCCCAGGGGAGACTAGCAATTGCCCATGGACACAAAGCCAGGAGATGCTGGTAGCAAAATCTGAACCAGGGTCATCCAGTTCCAATTCATCTCCCTAAAACGTACTGTGAAAATGTCAGACAGGGGGCAGAGTGGTGGTGATGTGAGGCACTGAGAGGGGGTCTGAATGAGTACACGTGCAGAGAGGGCTGGAATTAATAACAAAAGAGGACAGCCTTTCCTCTGAAGAAGAAGAAAGGTACTGGTTGTGAACAGGTACCTTTTAAAGAAGAGCAAAGTCAAAGTGAAGCCATTTACTCGGAGGTCTGTAATTTCAGAAACACATAAATCGCAATCTTCTGCCAAGGGTGAAGCCAAGGGGCGCACGTAGGGACCAAAGCAAGCAAACGGGGGTCTTTTATTGTATCATGTAGTTTTTAATAAGGGCCATTGTGGGAGTTGCTGTGCCGGGTCCCAGGGATAAAGGGCTTCATTTGCTACAAAACGGAATGTATCCGATAAGTACCACGGGAGGAGGTCATCAGTTTTCTGTAAAGAGGGTCAGTACTGCTTATCACCCAACCACCCACCTGTTCTTTGTGCTAACAAAAACCTGGTGGACCCAACACTACACTCGACCTCAAGACTTAGCTCAGGTTAAGTGACACTAATGACAAAGTTCACTAGGTTGGGCCAAAGTAAGTGGGTTCAAAGATGGCGTGTGATTCAATTTGGGGAAAAGAAGATGCAGAACAATGTTTCTTCCAGGATCCAAGGAAAGAACTCCCTCCACCTTCCAAGAGAGCTAGCAAGAAAGAAGGAGCGTTAACCCCAAGAAGCTAATGGCTGGGGGAGACAGACACAGAAGGTGGCAGAGAAGACAGATGGCTAGAAACTGGGTCTTGGGTGACGACTTCATACACGATACATGAGCCAGTCAATTCCCTTTACCGTTGGAACCAGTTTAACTTGTGTCTTCTGTTCCTTGCAGTTCAAATATTCTCCAGTGACCTACCACTTGCACCTGGTTTTTCTTCAGCAGCATCTGGGAGTTGGCTTAAGGCATCCCCAGGAGTGGGTAAGAGAAGAGGTATTCCAGAAAAGGGAAGAGACACAGCAAGGTAGGATGGAGTGAGACAGTACAGAGCTCTTAATAAGCCTGAAAAGGCTGGACACTGAAGGTAGAGGGAAAAAGGAAAAAGAAGGCGGAAGGAAAAAGGTAGAAGGTCCTGTCTGCCAACAGGACGAGAACGTGGAGGCAGAGACAGGGTCAAATCACAAAGTGTTCGGAAGAGCCCCCCTTTCAGGCAACAGGGAGCTCCTCTAAAATTTTAAAGAGGAGAAATATTTGTAGTATTTTAAAGAGGAGAAAAAGATGGGTCAGATCTGCATCTAAAAAAGATCACTCTGCCACGAGGGTATCAGATGGCTTAGGACAAACAGGAAAGGAATTACATGGTTGGCAAAGTTGCCTGGGAAGCATGGTGGAGTAGAGACCAAGGAAGAGGCGGCGAGGGGGTCAGAGAGGAGCAGATTCAAGACATTTAATGTGTACAGGATCCGCAAAGTGTGGAAAATAAATGCTTAACTAATGGGAAGATTTAGAACCTCAGGAGCTAAGGGCAGGGTGCCGCAGAGATCAGGAAAACAGGGCCATCCAAAAGCACAGAGAACCTTTCAGAAGGAATGGACGAGGGGACAGAAAAACCATTTAAGTGAGACCACAGGGTCCCTGATGGGCAGGAACAGGAGATCAAGTTCCAGTGTAAGGTAAGGGCAAGGGCCAGCACCTGGGGTCAGCACCTGGGTCTCCCTTACCTGAAAGTGACATCAGTCATCACAAACCCCCTTTTCCACGTTACGGCTTCTACACCCAGGGTAGAAGCGTTTCTTCTTCACTAAGGTCATCTGCCTCCATCCACTGAAGAGCAGCATCTCGCATCTGCTGTGTGACGGACGTCCCCTCGTCCCCTCCTCAGCAGCATTTCCCCTCCATGGAACCAAGACACAGGCAGGTCGAGGAGCTCACAGAAGGTCGCAGAGCTGGGGAACGGCTTAGCCGCACTCTGAACACGCATCAGCCAGAGTCCAAAGCAGTTTAATTATTTTTCATGCTCACCAAGGGTCTGTCTGTCCCAGGACCCCACCTCATGGAGGCCACCAAGCAGCGTTCAAAGTGGACAACACGCTGGCAGTTACTCCCAGAAAGGGGTGCTACAGAGTCTGGCTGCTCTTTCTAAGCAAATTTCACACAAATTGTTTCTTACACGCTGTTTGTATTTGAAGTCGAGCCCTAAAAACACGTTACTTGTAACGCAGACCTTTGAAAGTAGAAAAAGTGTAATGAGTCAAATATCTGGCTAAGTCCAAGTAAATGAACAAATGAAACAAGCTTCCTCTAGCAGCCGATTATGATGGTTCCTGACGTTTCCTAACATGTTAGACCCCTGACTTCGAAAAATCAAGCTTGGGGAGCAGGTATTTGTAACCGACTGCCTTCCAATTCGGTATTATATAAGGGAAACCTACTTCAAAGTCAGCGTCTACACTTCCCTACATGGGGTGCTGAGGAACAGCCAGTACTTACATCCGCAACAGCTCCAGTTCGCTGAGTGCTTACTGTATACTAAGCGAAGGGCATCTATTTCCCCAGGGTTAGTAGCTTCCGGCATGGTGCAATTTTATTTTATGTGCTCATTTTGTCCTCTCAGAACAAAGGACTACTTCTTTCAAGAGAAAGCGTGTCCTTGTCAAAATTAAAGAAACTCCTTTTGATCCAATTAGAGAAGCCACAGTCCTTCACAACAAAAGAGGCCAAACAAGAGAACATACTAGAATCAACCAAACTTCAGGCTAAGAAGAAAGAAAAAAAAAAAAAAGAGCCTCATTTAAGCTAATTGTATACTTCACAGTGATCAAATGGACGAGCTCTAGATTCACAGATGCGTGTATTCTAATACAAGTCAAGGCTAGAGAGCGTCCTTGAAAATTTTCCTTACCTTGTCTGGGACTCAGTCTCCTGAATTATAAAGTGAGGATACGACAATTTCTGCTCCAAGGTGTTAAGAAGATGAATGAGAATATGGGCCCTGCATTTAGCCCAGGTCTCCAACACAAGAGGTCCCTAACCGTCCTCTAGAGCTCTGTGAGCACACTACTCACATTAGACGAGGCACCTGGGGCACTTGAGAAGAGCTCCGAGAACCACACAAACAGGGGAGATCAAAGGAGCACAAAACACCCCTCCAGCCCTCCTCCTCCTCCTCCTCTCTCAATGTGGAACTCGGCCACTATTCTGGAACCACCTGGAGGATTTGAAGTCCAACTGGGCTTCAGAGAAGTCACACACTTCCTAATCATCAGGAAAACGCCTCTAGCAGAAGATCAAACACAAAAGCCTAGACGTTTCGAATTTTAATTGCCTTTAAGACAAGTGCAAGTTTGGAGATCCTTCAGGACTATAAAACTAAGATCACTGTGGACAAGTTTTGTGATTTTCTTTTTGCCTCTTAGAAGAGTTTTTTTTTGAAGATCTTGATAAATACGTGTATCGGCCTTGCCACTTAACTAGGCCTCTTGTTACTCAGGGAAGCCTGTGACCTACCGTGAGCTTAGATAAAAAGGCAACGCTGCACAGCTGTGCCCCACCAGGCTTGGCAATTTTTTCAGTTCTTCCATCCATTACCCGCAAATTATAGTAAATTCAAAATATTGATCCGCACACCCCTATATGGGAAGAAAGTTACCATTGACTTTTATTGCTTATTGTTGGGTACAATTCCCTGGAATCAATAAAAGCTACAATGTTCATAAGCTTCTAAAAAGCTAGTTAATACAGTGGATATGAGACACCTCTTAGGATCAGTAGAAATCTATAGGATTCTTCAATAGAACAGTAGCTGGCAAACAACTTCAATGTTCAAAAACCTTATTCGATTTTAGAATCTTCTCATTACCCGGGAAAACATATCTATGACTGGAAATAAAAATTAAGCAATTAGAAAGAACCCTGCTTAATGGATCTTCACTTTTACCTCTTGGCCCCCTGGCATTCCCACACTCACGTCACTGTCCGATCCAGAGGCAATTATAAAGAGTTGTGGTCATTTTTTAAAAAGTGTACCTAACACCGATTGAAGATAAGTTTTCTTGACAGTAGCTTCCAGGTTCGATCAAAGGAGACCAGTTTGCCCATAAACAATATTTCAACTGCCCTTAATTCAAAGAATCAATATCCTTTTATGAACCAATTCTTAAAAATCAGATAATAATTCACAGGTTCCATTAAAATTACAGACAGCCTTAATACAAAAAGAAAAGGGCTTTTTATAGAACCAGGAATCGGAATTGGATGAGACTATCAGACCAGTGATAGAGAATTTATTCAGCCGAGATTAATCATTTTTATTTACTAAGGACACCTTAGAGTTTATCTAGCAGTCACTCTTCTGAAAGCCCATTTTAGTGTAGAAATTTACTGGCAAATCAGCTCCAGGGAGATCTTGAAGTGCCGAATGAAGCTAATACCCACAAGCCTGCTTTCTTCTGACACTCTTCTCCATCTAAATGCAAAAGACGACACTTAAAATGTACATATAAAATGTACGAGGGTGATGGAAGATTAATGACACACATATTCAAATAATCAATAATGTGACTTAAGCCTTTAATGGTACTGAAATTTATTGTGAAGAGGTCACAGAAAAAAATAAACAATTGGCTTGCAGGGGATATATTTTACTTAGTAAGTAATAGGTCCTATTTGTTAAAGGGTACAGTATGTGACTTTTAAAATTATTTCCCCCAGTGTGCTCTTTCAAATAATAGAAGATGCTGGAATTGGGAGCCCTAAGACTGATGAACATGAGGTAAGGTATCTCCTATTTCCTACTTCACACCGTCCCCTGTGTAACCACCACGAAAACCGGCCCTGCTGTGCCTGCTGTCTCAGTGCCACCAACCAAGTGCTGGGCACTGAGCTTCATGTTTTCTCATATGGGATTTCCCCAAAGACTCACTCCAGCCCTGCAATTACAGAAAGAGTGACCACCATGTTTTTTCAGAGAGGAAACTGAATTTTGGAAAAGTTATACTGTGATTTGCTCAAGATCAGAGACCTCATGTTAAGGACAGCAGAGCAAAGACAAGGGAAGGCTGACTGACCTCGTTTCCATAGTCTACCAGCCGTGGACTGTTCCAATGTTCAATTGGCGAACATTTTTATCTGAGATTTAATAAATCCTTATTTGTTTAAACTATTAGTGTTATTTACAGTTAAGTATATTCCTGATACTCTCCAAAAAGAGCTCATACTGAACTTTCCAAGTCACCTTTGGAGCAGTGTATCCAAAGGCACATGAGGTGTCAAGACAACCTGGGCACCATCAACTATGAGCACTAGAAGGGCTGGTGTTCGTTACCCAGAGAAAATGACCAAATGTTCTTTCAATTAAGATTAGATTCTACAAGAAACCAAAACTTTGACAACATTGATTACAGATCCGTCGACGTGGTTCCTTTTTTCAAAACAGATTTGGGAGGGCTGCACAGTGTGTGTTAATGACTTTGAAGTTAACCAAAGAGACTCCAAACGTAATGGCATCACATTTGTGACAGTTAATTAGCAGAAAATATTACAGTGCAGTGAAGTTTTCGTCTTTTTTTTTTTAAGCATCAAAAGCAATAAAAGGCTTTGGGTTTTTAATTGCCTCTTCCCAAAGATTGAATTCTGTTCTCATTGCAAAGATAGAATCCTTCTCTCAAAGTCAAAGTGATCCCTTGTGATGTTTTTGGATCACGAGGACTACATGTTTAAATTTGAGACCTAAGAAAGTTTTTGTAAGGTGGCCTCTCATTTTTGTTGACTGAAAAAATAAAGCAATTTCCAAGAAGGAAGATTTTCCCTTTATAATATGCGAATGTCCCCATTTGTAATTCAGGGGTGAACTTAAGTGGTTTCCACTTTAGTTTGTACTACACTAATTAGGTTCTTCCTCTGAAAAATCAGAAGCATAATAGACCTTACTGTATTGATATGCTTATTATATCACACAGAAGCTTTGTGTTCTCATGATGGATTACACTGGACTACCTTGGAAACCTGAAACTGACAGTTGATTTTGGACTCACCGTCTATTGAATGAAAGCAAACAACAATAACAGTAAAAGCTGACAAGACATATGTGTAGGATATTGAAATAGTCATATCCTTATCTCAACAGAAACTACAGTGTATAAATCTTTAAAAAAAAAAAAACCTGACTATACAAGACCATGAACAAAGAGGGGGAATTAACTTTAGATCATTAAAGAAAACAAAGTTACAGGCAGTTGAACTATCTTTCGAAGCCACATGAATTTACACTAATGCTTATAAAGGGTTCTATCACTGTTAAATGCTAGTTTAAAAAAAATAAACTTAATTATGCTGAATTATTTATCTGAAAAACAACAGCAAAAAACAGTACCTAAGTAAGACAGACTGTAAAGGAATTCGATCTTTTTTCATTGAGATAAAATTGACATAGGACATCTTTACGCTGTGCAACACATGGACTTGATACATCATATTGCAATATGGTTGCCACATTCTATTGTGTCCCGTACCTACTATTTCCTCTGGTGGGAGGAACAATTAAGATCCAGTCTCCCAGCCTGTTCCATGTTTATAATACAGTCTTATGGTCTATAAGCCCTGCACTGTATATTAGCTGTCCAGGACTTATTTATCCATCGGTTTCAAGGATGTACTCAAACCACAACTCTTCATACTCTCAGCTCCCCGGTAACCATCACTCTTCTGGTTTTTTTCAAGTTTGGGTTTTTATAGATTCCACACTGAAGAGATTATAGGTCTCTTTTAAAGAAAGAATGTACATATAAAAATCCTCTGTGTTGAATGCTATATGCTGATTGAAGCAAGCTGATAACCCACACAAGCCCAGGCTCAGCAGGATGAATGTGCCTCAGAGAGGCAAGCAGCCAGAAGGGATCAGAATACTGGCCTAGGAGGGGCACCTGGGTGACTCAATCGGTTAAGTATCCCACAACTGATTTCAACTCAGGTCATGATCTCAGGGCCCTGGGATCAAGCCTTGCGCCAAACTCCCTGCACAGCTGGGAGTCTGCTTGTCTCCCTTCCCCTTGGCCCCTCCCCCTGCTCTCTCTCTCTCTCTCTCTCTCTCTCTCTCTCTCTGTGTGTGTTTCAAATACATTTTAAAAAAACTAGCTAGGAGTATGTTCTTTGGGCAAGTACTTAACTTCTCTGTGGCTCTCTCTTCTCACTGAAATTATAGGTAATAATAGCTCCTGGTGTTACTGTGAGGATTCAGTGAAATAACACACATAAAGTACCTAGAAAAGTGACTGGCATACATCGAGCAGGCTAAAATTGGGTGATTATTCTATTTTAAATATTCATGCACAAATCTGACATGGCAACCTTAAGGTTTGGCAATTTAAAAGTATAAAGTGTCGATCTACATAATAGGTAGTTATGCTGATGTATCCTCTGTGCACCAAAGGACAGATAAAATCCAGTGATAAATTTAAATAGTCTCTGAGCCTGCTGAATGAAAAGTTAAAGAGTCCATCTTTGCATTGCTTATTGATACTCTCAGGTGCTTTCCAAATGAGCTCTGCTCCTTTAAGACTAAGCCAAAACAGATCACCTAGGCAGTTGTAAATGCCATGTATCAAGCATGAAGTCCATCTCAATGGAAACCAAACTTCCTTAAAAAGCCAGATTCCATTTTTATCCACGCACATGCTAAACGAGTCGGCATATGTTCCAAGCATTCTATTGTGCATATTTTAAGCAGACTCTTTTTTTTACCATGTGTAAGTTTTCATTAAATTACAAATTAAAAGGTATTTCTTGCTCTGACCAGGAATAATGCTCGATGTGTTGTTGACTCTGCATTCTGTATTTTTCTCAGTCTACCTTTCATCAATAAGTAACAGTGTTGCTTTAACTAAAAAGTGTGGAAAATTCTGATTGAATTTTCCACTTCAAAGTACACAAAATCATTTCATCTAACATGCTGTGTTGGAAAATCTATGCTCCATTCTGACCTCCTGTTGCAGTCTATTTCAAGTGTTGGTGATGCACCGTGTCACACTGCATGGCTGGTGAAGGAGAGTAAACATATTGACGGAGAAATGTTTTTGAAAAAACCCCTATTCCACATAGATCCCCAGCTACTGTCAAAAATCACAAAAAAATGTTTGCATTCTGTTTGTGCAAGAGCATGACCAAGCTCTAGGAGAAATTCCCACAATAAATAAGACCAGCTACCTGCATAACTCTCCATCTAAACAAGACAGAGCCGGGCTTGGGGCGAGGGGGATGGGTGGGGGCCAAGATTCAGCCCAAATAATATGCTCAGATGTGTCTAAGAGTAAGACGTTATTAACTGTGCCCTTCCTTTAACCTATTTGCAAGGTTAAAATAAAATTTAGCAGAAGGCATTACCACCACTACTGAGAAGGCACAACTCAGCCGGCAGGCAAGAACACACCGAAGGAAAGGTAATATATTGATTGACCTTTCCTTCCAATTGCAGTCCAGGCAGCTAGCTGTCTTTTTTCATTTAGAGGGATATGACAGCTGACCTAGCTTATTTTCTTGGACTAGCAAACTAGGACAGTCCTTGGACAAGTTAGGCAGCCGAGACCAGTACACCCTACAATGACATAGCACTACAACATTCACACTGTTGTAAGTGGGAAACCCTAAACAGTAATGCTGTCATCGGAGAGCCTTCTGGGTTAGAGCTCTTCTTTCCTCCAAAAATGAAAGCCTGCTTATTGGAGAGCAGTGGGGAAGAGGTTTTCCAGGTGTACAGAATGGCAGTCAATATGAATTATTCACAGTGCTTGAAATAAAGAGCAACAGGGCCCACATAATTTCACATTTCCCAAAGAACTTGGTTAGTAGGTATCGCTTGACCAGAAAAAAAAGTTCCTTGACAAAAGGTTCTGTATTCAAGTAAGCTGGAGCAGCACATCATTACAAGGGCAGAGCACTTACTTGATGCTGGATTTTTCCCATGAGTAGCACTTCACCTAGCCAGAGCAAGGGGCACAGTCAGCAGTGCTCCCTAAAATAATGCATCCATGGAACACTGTGTGGGGAAACCCCACTCAAGGCATGTGCGTAGAACATGCTTTGAGAAATGCATGTTTCACCGAGCCCTCATTTTAGTACAATGGTAGGATGACCATAAGAAAAGCAGAGACCAGGCTACTGCTTCATAATATTCAGTCACTGTGAATTTCACAGTCTTGTATTGTACAACGATGGAGCAGCTAGGTGACCTATGCTGTAATTCAATCAAGTGTCCCCTACAACACCTTGCAATACAGTGCATCTAATCCAAGAGGAGACTGAACACAAGAGCTATACAAACCAACCCCTGGTGCATCCTAATGATGAGATCTCTAAAGAATTAAACACAAAGCATAAAAACACCAGTATTCCATAGGCCTAGAGTTCATGTAGACAAACCCAGTAAACAAAAATTATTACTACATCCGTGTGTTTATAACAGCAATGGCATAACAGAGCTGGGCCCCTAGTTATCAATGGCCAAGACTTATCTTTATTCTCTTTTCACTACTGGTAGATTTCCTGATCTCTCTGAACATATTTCCTGTTTCTGGGCCTTGGATTTCCACTTAGGATGTAGGCAGTCACAAGACACCATTATTCTCAACAACATGAATGAACAGATAAAGGAAAACGAGAAACGAAAAGTGGGAGTTTGGCTGTTTCCTCCCTGCCTCGCCATTTCACTGTGGTTAGGAGCTAGCCATGGGCCTCTTGCTTCAAGAGTGTATCACTCTCTGGAATTTGCTTTTCTTTTTAGGTTTACTTATGTCCCTGGCTTTTTAAATTATTATTATTTTTTTTTAAACTATGGTATTTTAGCCCACCTTGCTGGTTTTGATTGTTAAGGTAACAGCAACAGTCTCTTGTCACTGTCTATATCCCAAGTGGAAAAGGAAATCTGAGAAATAGGATATTTTGCTTCTTTGGAAGTCCCTAATTTTGAGGAGGTCAAACATTTTGAATAAATCAGTAGAAAGTGAGGTACACAGTATTTAGGTCCAGGGAAAGTGTGTCTCTTCTATGTCACACCACTTGAGCATGGGTGCTGAGTCACTGCACTATCCACCTGAGCTAGGTCTGGGTACTGCTGTGACCCACAGATAAGAAGAGAAATGGGCAGTGTAAACAGATGCACAGATAACCAAGATCTGGGTGTTATCAGACTAAGACTCAAAGATAACTATGCTAAAGGATACAGTTGAAAACATGCGTGACAACATGCAGACATAGGACATTTCTGTATAGAGGTAAAAACTGCAGTTATAATGAAGAACAAAAAGGAAAAGAGAGACTGAAAGACAGGATGCCAGAATGAAATGGACTTACCAGCTGACTGGGCAAAGCAAAGGAAAGTTTAAGTGAAAATGACAGATATTTTCCAAAATGAATCACCAGGAGAAGCTCAACAAAACAAAGCCAAAAGCTAAAAAGTGTATCTAAGACCCAGGAGACAGTATAAAACAGCTTACATGGGTATACACTAAGTCCTAGAAAGAGAAGAGAGAAAATGAGGTAGAAGATATATTCAATTGAAAAGACACTGACTTAGGACTTTCAAAAAAAAAAATGATGGAAGGCATCCATCCACAGATCCAAGAGGCTCTGTGACTCCTGAGCAAAATAAACACAGAGAAAGCCATACTTGGGTACATCACAGTGAAATCTCTTTTTTTAGGTGGGAAGTAGGTAAATATGAGTGTGGGAATGGCAAGCGTATGCTGCTCCCCAAAAATTAACATAAAAATGTGAACACAGGCAATAGAGTTATCTATATAAGCAGTCCAGCTACCAAAATAATCATAGTCAGTGAGCATTGGCCAGCAAGTGTGTCCGGCTGTTGAGGATGCTCTACCCAAGTACTGTGACGAAACAAACTCCCTCCAAAACCCTACCAGGAGTTGCAGAATCCCCAGGCAAGATAAGAGTAGCCCAGCTAAATGTCTAAATTACTTTTTCAGAGTAGCTGTTTATGTTTTAATCTGTTTTTCTTTCTGCTTGATGGCTAAGGGGGTTATAGAGGCACACAGGATGCCGAAATCCTTGAGGGCAAAGGGATGATTTCAGTACTTCCTCTTAAATCTAGAGCCAAATTGGGTAACCTGTACTTAACCCACTCTGTGACCTTTTTACCTCTAAATTAAAAAGATTTCCTCCACCCTTCCTCCAAATAAATTGCTAATCTCATTTTGTCCAATTACCTGTTATACACATCTTTGGCAAGCACAACTCTGATGACTCTGAGAAAAGTCAACAAAATGTAATTTACGACTTTTTTAAAGCCCTTGGACGGGTGGGGATCCACCTAAGGGTAAAAGATGCTGAGCTACACACCATGCAAGGCACCTATGCTTACTTAACCTTTGCCAGCTGGAAATTAAAAAAAAAAAGGAGAAAGATCATGCCATAAGAATCTGTTTGAGAGGAGCCACGGGCCCAACTACTTTTTCCTCCTTAATGTTTTCAGCCGCAACCGTCAAACAGACTTCAAGGAGAAATTATAGCAACCAAAATTCTGAAAGCCACGGTGATTGTAGTCTTTACAAGTTTTTTCTACTTTTTACCCATGCTTTGAAGCCCAATCCTACCCTTTTCTTAAAAAACAAAACAAAACAAAAACAAAACAAACAAAAAACAAAGGCAAACAAAACCAAATACCACTTACTGGATAATAAATCAGCTGTTGGAAAAAAGTGTCAGGAAAGCCATGAGATTCTGAAAACAAAAAAGAGAAACCTAAAACGCTCTGAAAATTGCAACAAGGGGTCTTCTGAGATGTTGCCATAGCTGGTTTTTTTTGTGGTCTGGGGGGTTGTTACATGGGTATAGTCCATGTGTTCACAGACATCTGCACGTTGTAGTGAGGTGTTACTCCTACAGAAGAAGAATGAGTATCTAAGATCTGTGGGGCAACAGCAAGCTTAAAATATGTGTTACATCTCAGTAAAAATATGTTTTTAAAAGACCAGGTAGGAATTCTTCAGAAGGCCACAGGCTGTACTCACCTTCAAATCATGGCACTAAATCCTAGAGCCTGACTACAAAATGGACAGTAAGCATATTCTACTGGAACTGAATTCCAAAAGGCACGTTGTAGCTGCCATTTTTAATGCTTTAGTGCTGGATTGACATCACACCTTGTAGACAGCATCACAGAGAAGAAGCAATTGGAATCCCCTTTCCTTAAAATTACCCTTCTGTGTCTATGTAGAAAGATGTTAGGCTGACAAAAAAAAGGGGGGCACCTTTTGCCAATTCTTTGGTTGAAATTTTAGGAGTGTGGAATTCTACTGAAGTCCAAATGGTTATAAATCAGGAGAAACACGCTTAGGAACGATAAGGAGAATAAAACACTCTTCCGACAGCTTCACAGCAGTACAGAGATTCAGGGTAGCGTATTACCAGGTGGAAGAGGGTGGTAGGTAAGCCAAAGGATGCGTCTGACACTTGAGGCAAAAAGATGATCCCCTTCAGGAGAGGGACTGCCTTCCTTGTGAACCCTGAGAAATACTGGCTGGTCCAGGGCATCCCCTAGGAAAGAGGCACAGCCCCTCTTTCTAAAGCTGGTGCTGACAAAGCACCTGACACAGAAGCTATGTACGGGGAGTAACCGGGTCTGCGTCCTGGCTTCCCCTTGTACTCAGCTCTGGAACCTGCACAAGGTTCGGGAACTTCTCCAGGCAGTCCTGCCAAAGGCAGAGAACAATCCTGCACAGGCTGCCAAGCAGAAGAGCGCCATAGGAGTGTAGTCCCCAAATTCAACAAAGGCTTCTTCTTGGCCATGAAGAAAGGCAATCCATCATTCGTAATGCGGGAAGACGTTAGGCTCTGGGTGTGATGTCTGCTGTCCTAGCTGTGCCCTGTCAATTGGGGCCCATGAGTTTAGTGAGAATGAACTTCAAAGACAGTTGCCCAGTAGAGGTAAAAACAACCACCACCAACCCTAAGAGGGGAGAGGGGAGAAGGGAGAAGAGCCTTCATCCCCCTGTTGCAAGGCTTTCCTTTCGATCCAAACCACAGAGGCCTTTACCCATCTATTCATATCTGACACCTGCTGCTCAGTGTGTGCTCTGCTCTCGTCAACAGGAGGTCGCCTTAAATTCAGGGAGAGCCTCCTCTGCTTTCCTTCGTGAGTCGTCTATGCCCCTCAGCCGGTCTTAACAGAAGCAACTAACTGTGGTCAAATCAATGAAGAGGTAGGGTTTCTGTTTTTGTTTTGTTTTTCCCTATTCTTTGGAAACATCCAATAGCTGCAGCGACACGTTTTGGAACGTGTTATATTTCTCTTGTGTTTTGCTTTTGAAGGCTCATAGGTCACATGATGCTGCTCTGCAGCCACCATAACTGAGTGCCCAGTAAAAATGACAAAAGCTTTTGTGTAGCAGGTGGCCCATCCTGCTCTGTTTCTCGATCTGGGGGTGCTTTGCTGGTTGCCCAGGACTGTTCAGTTTGTGGATATTCACCGAGCTGCATACTTCTGAATGTGTATCATACTTTAATAAAAAGTATTACACACGTGGACATACCAAACATAAGCAATTTAAAAACAAAAACAAAACACACTTGTCCACGCAGCTGCAAGTGCCAGGCATGTGCCAAGGGCATCACGTGGGGGGAAGCGTCTATCCCTCCCTCCCCACTTCAGTTATACCCATCACGAGGCAGCAAGGCTTCCTGGTGAAGAACAGGGAGCCCAAGCCAGGCTGACCGGGCTTGAATGTGGCCTCCTGTTTTCCTGGCTGTGTGATCTCATGCAGGCGACTGAACCTCACCCTGCTTCCACTTCCTTGCCTGCCAAGTACTACCCCCCAAGGTCGTCGTGAGGGATACAGGGGGTGGTCCGGTGTGTCAAGGACCTGGGACCACATGGGGCACATGCCCGGGCTGCATAAGCATCAGCTCAATCTCCCTCACAGCAGGCTGCTTGTGCTCTGGCCGCACGTGTGTCTCCCTTCTAACCTGTCTCCTGGCCTACGTGTTCTTGCTTGGGGAGATTCGAGGGTAGGGGATGGGACAGAGTTAATCATACCGCTCGGCCCAGAGCTCAGGACTCCACCTGTCGGCTTACATACTCGACAATACTTTCCACTTCTGTGCCAAGCGACCTTTCTAAGGCCCCAGATGGATATCTAGCTATTTGCATGAACTCCTGGAAAATGTCAATTTTATTGTGTGCATGTATTTTTTTTTAAGTAGGCTCCATGCCCAGCATGGAACCCAACATGGGGTTTGAACACACAACCCTGAGATCAAGACCTGGGCTGAGACCAAGAGTTGGACGCTTACCCGACAGAGCCACCCAGGTGCCCCTGGTGTGCCTGTATTTTTAATTGATGATAAAACTGTGGTACTGTAGAACTGAATTTTTAACCTTGTTTTCACACAGAGACATGTTTTAGGCTCTGCCCTCATTGCTGTGGGTCACCCACCTCCACCCCAGGCGGCTGCTTCTATCTGCTGGACATTACAGGAAGCCATCCACCCTACTTTCCCAGTCACTCTCTCAACTGCCTACATCCACAGTAACCCTAAACTTTCTGGAACACCAACAGTACTGCCAGAAGCATCTGTGCACACGTCCTTGGACACAGGCCACTTTTTCCAGATGGAGATGTCGAGGTCACAGGGCAGACCCTGCCTAGGTTAACTAAGAACTTCCAGCTGACTCCCCCAAACAGTGTTATTACTCCATGGATTAGCCACACCAGGTTATTTTAGGACAACCACCTTCTTAATGAGGGAGGTAATGTCATGCCTCCAGCGTGCTGATGCCGAAAGAAGAGACTTCTTGGTCCCGCAGCTCTTGCACATCTGCCTGACCTCAAAGCCTGTGCATATCCCATCACGGAGGGTCACATCAAGGGCACACCTTGCATGTCGACCTCAGGTCACACTCCCTCCATTCTGGGCTGCCACACAACTTTCCTGTGTGCACTACGGAACGTTCACATCTGCATTCACACTGCTTACAGTGTCCTGTTCCTCCTTCAAGGTCTAGATGAAAACTCACAAGCTCTAGGAAATCTTTTCTGACTGCCGCTCACAGATCTCTCTCAATTCAAAATCAATACCCAATACCGCACTGATCCTGTTTACCATACAATTTATTACTGCCTCAGCTTTACTTATTTGCTAATTTTATTACATTTTTGAAGGTAAGCACCCGATCCTGCAAATTATATCCCTCCACGCCTAACATACAGCTGAGTGCATGGTATGCATTCATGAGCAGAACAGACTTTTAACAATGCAGACGTTTTACTCCCCCAAAATCATCTGGTCCTAACCCTTTATTTTATAAAATAAGAGAAAAATTCCAGTTGAATTCATTATTAACTAGTAACCATGACAACAGTAATCATAATTTAAAGGATAGCTCTGATTTGTCTGATATTCCTTAACTGGCTGTGTGGGAAAAACTTTTACACATTATCTCTCATTTAGAACTCAAACAATCTGATAGAGGGATATTATTTTGTTTCTCCATTTTCAGGTGAGGAAACTGAGGCTTTCTTCAGATGATTAAATAACTGGCCCAAAGTTACAGCTAATAAGTTTCAGATATGGATTCACATTCATTTTAACTGGGACCAAAGGTAATTTGTAGATGGCTGATGTCAAAACAAACACAAACCATAAACTACCTCAAAAATTTCTGATAGAAATCAACCATCTCTTTTAGCCTTGGCAAAAACAAAACAAAACAAAAAAACCCACCAATAATATGACACTTTATGTGACTAAAATACTCCAAGAATAATTATGGCAACTGGTCTTCCCAACCCCTTCCCCATCTTCCAACATCCTTAAATAGAGTAACAAATACTACATCCTCCAAAAAAGAAATTATTCTTTAACACTTGAAATTCTTGGGACTAGGTGTTCGTCACCATCCAGAAACTCAATGCATAACAAAACTCAAAATGCAGACATTTTAAAACCAAACCCCTCACTGCTCAAAAAAAAAAAAAAAAAAAAAAAATCAACCGATTTTTTCTGCTACTACAGACAGAAACACGATGCCCTGATTCCTATTGTCATTATCCCACTTCATCTATGCAACTGTGAACTCAGCATAGCTTCTTGTCCCCTCTCAACAGTGGGTTTCTAAGGTCTCAAAGACATTTACTCTTCAGATAGGTAAAAAATGAAAAGAAAAAAAGAAGATCAATTCTAAAATGTTTATGGTCATGAGAAAAGAAGACCATCTGCTCTGAGATGGCTCTGGGCTGATTTTCCCAGCAGGGCAGTCCAGGTTTTATAAACCTTATTCTCATTAGAAAGGAAAAATTGCTGAGAATTAGTATAAAGGATTTTCAGGCCCTACAGCAGACTACCACAACATAGTTTAGAATTGTATGCGGGTTTTTGGTAGTTGGATTACCAGGGCATTCAGGTCATTTGGTTTGTTTTTTAAAGGAAGATAGAATGTTACAATACCTTTTCTGGTTTTGAACCCCTATTTACTCTCACAAGCTCAACCTGTAAGTACAATCTTTATGAACCTATTTATTCTGAATCAGCAAAGCTTCCAATGGAAGACGACAGCTCATCTAGAATAAATCTTCATCATCCTTTCGGGCAGAAATGCCAGAGGATTTGAAAAGTAATCCTCTGTACTCTCCTGTGTTCTTGCCTTGTGTACCTCCTGTCTCCCCAGATCGTGTCCCTGGTGCTTCCATAGCAAATTGATTTTTATTTAACAGAGGTCTTTACCACTCCACAATAACTGCTCTGCGGTCTTTGAACTATTATTCCTATCGCCCGTTTTGCTTCAT
The DNA here is from genome assembly GCF_018345385.1 of Vulpes lagopus. Classification (NCBI taxonomy): domain Eukaryota; kingdom Metazoa; phylum Chordata; class Mammalia; order Carnivora; family Canidae; genus Vulpes; species Vulpes lagopus. Next base: position 101,785,030 of record NC_054831.1, on the reverse strand, counting down.
TCTTTGTTCATTTACAGTGTTACAGCATTCATACTGGGGGAGAGACAGGTGAGAATATTCTCAAAGTGAAAGCAAATATTTAGAAATTCCCAGTGGACAAGCTTAGCCAATCAGAGGCAGATTACTTACCTTTGATTTCTTCCTAACCCTTTCCTCTTATTCAAATAAAACAGATTTAAAAGCTTGTTTTCCTATACTTAGAGCACCAAAAAGCTTTCTAAGAGGAGGAAAAAAAAAAAACCCAAGCTAAAAAAAAAAAAAAAAAAGCACCAACTCCTTGAGCAGACAATGAGCCCCTTATGTCTGGTCCATATTTTCCCCATAGCTTTAATGCAATTCTGTTCTAAAAATTAACTTCCACTGAAGACAGTGATAGAAGACTGCCTAATAATAATGGTCTGCAAGTAATGAGGAATGATGTCATTGGTAGAGGGATTTTAGGATTGAGAAATGCCATTCAAAAACCTCAGACTAGATGGTAAAGTGACTAGTTATAAATAGCCTTGAGGGGAAAAGAAAAATAATTGCTTCATTTGATTAAGAGAACATTTCATATACTCTCATTTAATAGAGGAGAAAAATCTAGAGCAACGGAGGCTCCGTGGTAAGTGGCTACCCAAGAGCTGGCTTATGGCAAAGTGCAAAGTACAACCCAGTCTAGTATATTCTATATTGCTACAGGGGAACTAAACATTTCTAGCTGAGCACACTTCTCTTGAGATTACACAACACTGACTCAGAACAAAATCAATGCCCTCAGAAGATTTGGCAGCTGGTTTACCATAAATTGTTTCTGACCCCCCACAACATGGGCACCTATAATTTGCAAGGGTTCTTTACTGCAGCTCGGGTTATTGAATTGAAAATAATACACCACAGATTCTAAAGCAATGTGCTTATAATGAAAGGTCACTGGCTACACAGGCGCACATTTCCATTTACTATTTATCGTCCAAGTAACATACCCACACAGCTAACAGTGGCTTCCCCAACATATCTTAATGCTAGAAAAGATTCTTAGGCCCTTCTCAAATTTCTAGTACTGCCGTATTTGGGGCGAGAAAGGAGTTGACCTTTAAAACCTACTAGGTAACATGGTTGAACCTATTCACATAGCACATTAAAGCACCAGATGACTTCTTTACAGTAGTTTAGTGACTTTCCTCTTAAGCTCTATCTGGAAGGGAAGGATTCTTGCTCAAAATAAAACAACAAAACAATTTTCTTCAGCATTAAAAGAAAATTAGCTAACTTAGAGTGTAATATAATAACACACTACATGGTAAGGCACAGTATTTCTGAAATGTCAAGGGAGAATGAACTGAATACAGGAAAAAAGAAAGAGGAACCAAAGCACGTGCTGAGTGGAGTCCTTAGGGGTGAAAGACCTGGTATACTTGGAGCTGTGCTCTCCTTCACCAAAATTCACCTCTTACATGATGAAACCATCCAACTTATTCAAAGCTGGTTTATATCTTCCCCTCCCACACCAAGAGAACTTCCAAGACTCCATCATAAGGATTATGAGCCAAAGTGAATTGTCTGGAGAGCTTGGGGAGGGGGCACTCTAGGCACTTAATACATGTAACACAGGGTTACGGATCCTGGAGTTCACTTTCAAATACTTTACCAGAGGCACTGGGGTTTTCTATGTTGGTTTAAATTATCCCCTGTACAGTCAGTGGCCCTGATCACAATTTACTCCCCCAGAGTGGTCAACTAGTAATACATAAGAGGCATATACATTTCAGTCAACCCTAGAGAGTTTGCCAAGTGGCATAATGAAATAGGCTTTCAGTGCTGAAATGAAAATCAGTGGCTCCCTGATTGGCATGATGGATGTTAACAAACAGGCAGTCATCATTGAAACTAGAGGTATTTAGGGTAAGTGGGCAAAATCAATCTAAAGACATTCTTCACCCTTGTATGAACAGTGTTAAGGATCTAGGGAAGCCTATAACTTGTACCCTCAGGATTGGCCCCTGAGGACCAAATGCTCAATAGCCTCATGTCTAGGAACTGGGTTAGAGGAGCCCTGTTGCTGGATGCCCACTACAAGGGTGAGAGAACCCTGCCTGTGGAAAGCTGTCAGGTCATCGACCTTGAGTGGAACTTTCCGAAAAGATTTGGTTGGAGGACTTCAGAGGCCAGAGAGTAGGGATTTCCCTGGGTTTATTTGACAGGGTGCAAGACGCTTTGTGGCTATTTGCTAGTACGTTTGTCAATGCAAATCCGTGTGCAGCAGGACTGGCTCGTGACTTACCTGAGATGTGTGGGGTTAGCAAGCCTTAACCCAAAATCTCACCCACTTTTCTGTGGCTACTGCTATTCATCAAACAGAGCATAAGGGCTGAGCATGACCCATCACTTCTTGGCCTTCTGACTAAGATCAAGGGAAGAGCTGAGCATGACCGAATTGGACTGAGTATTCCCAACAGGTACACAACACTAACTACGGCTCTGGAGGCCTCCCCTCACCAAGTTGTGAGTTTTCAGGAGCTGTACAAGTCAGCTGTTTAAACACAGTCATTATTATGAGTTAGAAATATCTAAACTTATAATGAAATACATTCTATTGGAAACAAAGGTAAAAGATAATCAAAACTGATTCGACTTCCGATTTCTTTTGCTATATTTTACTAGGACTTAATATCAAGTTCATCTGTAGGGTAGGAAAAACTATGTACCGGTGCTCTACGTGGTATCCATCTCTTCCCAGCTGTGAGGTCAGCTTTGTCACAGCGGCACTTGAAAGCCAGCTGTGGTAGGAGTACCCACAGAAACCAGCAAATACTACCTATCAGGGTTCTGATGGTTTTCAGGGCTGGTTGTCAAACCCACAACTGCACTGGTATGGATGGTCTTGAATTAATACAGCAGACTTTGCTTCCTCGTAGGCCTTCAAATTCACCAGCACATGTAAAAACCCACCACCTCATTTTGCACAGAGGAACCACACCCCCATGCACACCTGCCGCCTGGGGCGACGGGACACACTCACTTTTGAAGCAGCTGGGTCCACTAGTCTCTGCCGATGTCGGGCTGAGTTGAAGTGGCTCTTCGGAGGCTGCCCTTCCTGACAGTGAATGGAAGATGGGGCATGAACGAGCGAGGGGAAGGGGAGGAGGTGGGGCATGGGATGATGGGAAATGGTCAGAAAAGGGAGAGGGACAGTGTTTAACGGCACTGTACTTGTTTCTTTTAGCCGATATCCAATAATAAAAACACGACGTGTTCCCCCCACGGAAGCACATGCCACCTTCAAGTCCTTTTGTTAAACACCAGCCTTAAATATACACCTGAGTAATAAAGTTAAGAACGCAGCCCAGGATGCAGACATTGCCCAACAAATCTTCATTCTTCCCTTATCTGATACTTTCTCTGACTGTACTTGAAGGACATCAAGGAAGACTGGAACCCGATTTCCCTGAACACTGAAGTCAATCTTCCCGGAATAACAAGAGGCATTAAAGGGAACTCTTGGACTTGCCACTCATGTAAGTATCAGCAGAATGACATGGGAATCACAGCCTTCCTCAGAAACATGGAAAAACTTCCAGCCTCCCTGCATCATCCTGGAAGAACTCCTGGTACCTGGAAACCACCAAAATTTCTGTCCCTGAATGCAATTAAATTTTATTGGCTCCAACAGAGACTGAGCTTTGGTACTTTAATCTATGAGAAAGGGTGCTTTTTCCTTAGACCCGTCCTATGAATGTTCTTGTATATAAAGATAGATCCCATAGAAAGACTTAACGCTTCCCATCGTTTATTCCATGCCAAACATATACATAAAAAAATCCAAGAAATTATAAAGGGCAAGTTTAGAATAGAGGTCCATGTCAACTGTACAGAGTTTCACTTCTCCATTCCTTCAAGAATTTGAGAAGCAAACAATCGATCCATGGTGAGCATCAACTTCAGTGATAGGAAGATGAAAGCAATGGAGAGAAGGTCTTAAACATCCCTGTGCCTAAAGCCCCTGGTCCAAGGGAGAGGCCACACAGGGAGCAGAGCCCCTCGCATGAGTGTGATAGTTAGCTCAGCCCTGTTGACACAGCAGAGTACAAGGCCTTCTACTGAGGTGAGAATGCAGCATCTATAGTACAATACTTAACAATTCTTCTTCTTCCAGGGATAACAGCTCTATTACTTCTAACACGTGGATCAATCACATCCACTTGAAATGCCAACAATCACTACTTTGGTGTCCAATGTATAATGCTTACCTTTCAAAAAGGAAATGTCATTAAGTAGCAGACTACGAGTCAGAATTATGTTTTTCTTTAGTAACTGCCCTGCCAACCTGCATTCTTTCCCTACTCTCTTCTGGAAGAATCCAAGGAAACAGTTTTAAATCTCAGATGACCTAGAAAAATGGACCAAAGGCTTAACAGCAAAAGTGATGCTCATTAATTCACTGAATATTTGGCAAAACAGAAACAAATAAAAAAAAAACACCTGAGTATGACTTCCCACTCAAAAGAATCAATAGTTTTGCAGGAGAAATACCGTTAAGACTTTTTAAAAAAGGATTTTATTTATTGTTTGAGAGAGAGAGAAAGTGAGCAAGGGAAGGAGGGGCAGAAAGGGAGAGGGGGAAGCTGACACCCCCCTGAGCTGGGAGCCCTACCACAGATGGGCTTGGGGCTCGATCCCTCGGGATCATGACCCTGAGCCAAAGGCAGATGCTTAATGGACTGAGCCACACAGGTGCCCCTACTCTATGTTTTATAAATCACGAGATTATGTATTTAGTTGGGTTTGAAAATTCTCCTTTAAATGCAATGGCTTATCAGAAAGTGGTTTTAATTTTTTTCTCCCTAAAAAAAAAAAGCCATTAGATATAAATAAATAAATAGCCTCATTAATATATCTGGAGATCTATCTGCCCTTATTAACCTTCCTATGAAATGATTAGAACTGATTTAAGAGTTCCAATGCACAGTGCCAGGCTTCCACTTATGAGGAAAAAAATTAATCTTGGCGTTAAATATACAATTACAGTCAATGTGCAAATTAACTAAATCGTAGGCCTGTGGTTTATTGCTCTTCTGACTGCAAGGTGAAAGTGGTGTGGTTTTTTTTTTTTTTTTAATTAGCAAATTGCACCATGAACTCAGCAGGGGGCAGATGTTGATATTAAAACTAGAATCTTGATGTTCAACTCCCCTGCAGAAGGCCAGTTTAAAGAGACTAAGCATATCCTTCCGGGAGGAGGGCTGGGGGGAGGTGGCTTTTTGAAACCTGGCTTCCATTCTATCTCATTTATCATCAAGTACAATGAGTCTGTAACAATAGTCTGCTTGCAGTGAACAAATATGGGTATGAAATAATCAATACATTTATACAGATTCTGGTAATACATCTTAATAGAAACCAAAGAACACCCTGGAGGATTGATGTCATTTTAATGAATTGCATACGGGGTGAAAATAAAGGAATTGTGAGCAGCTCACACCAAGTTTTTCCTCCCTGTGACTCCTATCTTAAACTAATCTTAATTTTCAACAGAATTCAACAGTCGCATTGCACTCTACCACTGGAAAAAAAAAAAAAAAACAAGTCAGTCATGGTCAGTTACTCACATATTCTGGAATCAGCTGGATGATACTGAGGCTTTGTGGAAAGATGTACATAGCTAGGGACTGGATAAAAACTTTTGAGAAGAATTGAATTCATTAGAAGCTAGACACATCTGCTTCTTCACTTGAGGGAGACCTCAATGAAGGCATGTAAAAGCTCCTTCTTTCCTTTTTCTAGTCTTGTTTCTAGTCTTGCCAGATTCCCTGACACAACCAGGAGAAGTACAGACAATGCACCTCTGAGCACAAGCAGTTACATAAAGTCAATTATTAAATACTTGACATTTTTAAAAAAGCAAACAGGGCTCTTATTAACGGCAATGCAGGAAACCAACATCTTATTTTTTTAAAAAAGATTTTATTTATTTGTTCATGAGAGACACACAGAGAGAGGCAGAGACACAGGCAGAGGGAGAAGCCAGCTCCCCACAAGAAGCCCAATGCGGGACTTGATCCCCGGACCCCGGGATCTGACCCCAAAGGCAGAGGCTCAACCACTGAGCCACCCAGGTGCCCCGGAAATCAACACCTTATATATATAAAAAATTGTACCTACAACTTCCCATGTTCAAGAAAAACTGAATTCTAACATTCAGGCTAATGTGAAAGACAAAATAGATGACTTCATTTTCTTTTCCCAAACTTTTAGTCCCAAGAAGCCATTTTTCCTCCTAAATGACAGCCTTCAGACTCTGGTATCTGTCATCCCAAACTGAGACATCAGTCTCCTGGTAGCATTTACCTCCTGGCTAATTCCATCAACTTCAGCAAAATAACAGATTGGACCTGGGTGGCCCAGGGGGCTCTCTACAGAGCAGCTTATTTACATACGTAAATAGAGGCTCTTTACTGCAGGGGGGTGTGGGGACAAGAGAAGGAGGGGTGGAAGCCTCACCATCGGTTTCATGGCAACATTATATTGCTTAGGTTCACTTAACCAAAATCTTTGTGCCATCATAACCACTACTAATAAAAGTAGCAGCCCTTGGTTGTGTAAATAAACTATTAGACAAAAAATGACAAGGGAAGTGTTGACATGTGCATAATCTGGAAACTTAATGAGACACACTTCAGGTCCGTGCTAAATGCTTTCGTCAAGACTCCTGTTAAGTAAGTCATTTTAGAAATCATAAACATCCCTTAACACTGCAGATCATACTTTTTAAAGAAATTATTGTTCCCTAAACAGTACAGATCTGATAGCATAGTACTTTAACGTAATTTGCATCATACAAACACACTTCAAAGAATACTCAGTGGAGAATGATTTATCAGGCATGAAATAATGGGTGTCCAGTGAATTTAGTGGCTGATGTCGGATTATAAAATAACTAGTTCTTTAAGTCATGGATAAGGTACTCTATCTCAAAATTAGAACCATGAGAAAAATTCTAAACCAAGTATATCCACAATTTTGGCATTAATCCCATGGTTTAAAAAAAAATCTACTGTCAGACATCTCCAGCCTAGATATTTTAATACACGAAAACAAACAAACAAAATAAACATAATTGTTTCAAGGGCTCCCAGACAATGTCTTTTAAAAGTCCATTCAAAACAATTTTAATTCTGGAAAGAATCATATGCATTCTCAGGTAATAAGATTTTTCACCAAACTCTGAGACATCCTTTTGCCTGTGATGAATGTGTTTCATCCCCAACCAAAGCCCCTGCTAAAGAGTTGACTAAAATACAACAATGCTCCTGCAAACGGGCCCTAGTAAAGGAGCCCCTGCACGTCTATCAAGCAATCGAGGACCAAAGTCAAGAAAGTTCCTGAAAATAAATTGACTCCAAGAATTCACAAGCTGGGGAGATTTAACAATTACCAAGCATATCAAAATACGGATCAAAAAACCCAAATGAACATGCAAGAAATGTACCATTTAGAAGCTACAACACATTTTCGAGGAGGACGTTGTAGGACTCTAAAACCCATGGAATTAATCCCACTGTAATTTATGAGAACTTCCATAATTTATAACTTGGTCAAGATGAAAGTACATCATTTTTTTTCTTTCAAACTTCTGGCTGGAGTTAAGAGTCACCAAAATGGGGTAGTGGAAGGGATATTCCCACCTGTGAAAGCAAACCCCCAAAACAATGGCTTTCTAACTTGTGTCACTGCGATACTCAGCGAGAAATACGTTTCACCTCCTTCAACAACACATGACTCCTACTGCTGGCAAGGCACACTATTTGCTCATCTAGGATAGTTTCTTTTTAAACAAATGCCAGGCTCTGGCTGCCACATGAGATGGATTTGACCTACGGTTCAAAACCACACTAAGGAAGCGGTTCTTAGACCATAATAAAGCAGGAATCTTTAGACTCTGCAGCTTCAGGCTGCGACCCAAATGTCAATCATTCACTTACTCATATTTCCAGATCCATGTACTCTGTCTACTATGACATCTACTATGTATACTACTCTTAATTATTTTGAAAGATGACTCCATTTTTTTAAATGAAATACTTCAATTTTTAATGATAGCCTAAGTAATAGTATCTTGAAATCTTGGCTTTGTTGTTCCAGTTACAAATGTCTCTCTTTCTCTCTTTTTTCTTTCTTTTAAAGATTTTAATTATTTATTGGAGAGAGAGATAATGAGGAGAGGGAGAGGAAGAATTAGGCTCCCCGCCGAGCAGTGAGCCCTGCAGGACTCGATCCCAGGACCCCAGGATCATGACCTGAGCCAAAGGCAGCCACCTAACAGACTGAGCCACCCAGGCCGCCCAGTTACTTTTCCTCTAACATAAATTAAGATAACTACATTGAACATTATATAAAAATACCTGCGTACTGACTCTAGTCCTCTGTGTACAACTGGTGGTGTACCACACAGGCAGCAGGGAGCAGCCCAAGCTCTTCAGGGAGATCTGGAGGGCAGGGTGGGTGGTGACCCCAAATGGGCATTTATGACTCTGCCCTCACCACATCTCCCCCTCAACCCCAATTGCCTACTCTGAGATGTTAAGCAGGAATTGCAAATTTTACAAGCCCATGACGCGATTCTTGATGTTTTGTCCCCCGCACTTCTCTCCTCAGTGGCCTCACCTCCATCTTGCCTCAACTCCTACATTCTAAGCAACGACCTGGCATCAGCCTTGCTGTCACATTCTTAATCTCAGTTCCCGTGGGACCACCAACCCCCTCCCCCCCATATTTAATCCATCAGCAAATTCTAGGGGATTTCACTTCATGACGTATTTCAAATTCAACCGTGCCTGCTTTTACCATCAGCACCTCATCCAAACCATTTACCAGTATCATTGGTTCGGGGGTGCTGTGAGAACATACCACCATCTGAATGGCTTCAACAGCAGACACTTACTTCCTCACAGTTCTGGAAGCCAGAAGTCTAAGATCAAGACGTCAGCAAGGTTGTTTCCTCCTGAGGGCTGTGAGGGAAGGCTCTGTCCCAGCCTCTCTCCTTGGCCTCTAGATGGCCCTCCTCTCCCTAAGTCTCTTAAGGCTCTTTCCTTCCCACAGGTTGCCTCCTTCTCCAAATTTCCCCTTGTTATAAGGACACCAGTTCCACCTGATTAGGGACCACCCTAACAACTTTCTTTTAACTCAATGACCTCTGTAAAGACTCTCTCTTCAAACAACGTCCCATCCTGAGATACAAAGGCTAGGGCTTCAATGCATTTTGGGGCAGACACAATTCAACACATACTAGCATCCAAGTCATCCAGGATCCAGCAATACCTCACATCCCTTCTGCTCTTTTTGCCATCGGTAAACTCCACTTTCCCAGCGGCAGACAGAACCACACTGTAAAACACAGGTAACATTCCTTCTCTCCAAACCCTCCAGTATATTTCCCTTCTACTCACCGCAAGTCCTTTGAGGGCCTGCAATGCCTCAAGCAGCCCAGCCCTGGGTACTTGTCTGGATCCTGTGGTCCTCATCCCATCCCAATCCCCACTGCTCTCTGGCCACACTAGTCTCTGTGCTGTTTCCAGAGCTCTTCAAGCACATTCCCAACTCAGGTTCCCTGTGATTCCCTTCACTAAAAAACACTCCTATGAGTACTTTTGCAAAGCATGCATGACTCACCGCATTCAGCAATGTTAAAATGTCCCTTCCCCTAAAAGACCACCCATCACTCCTTTCCACTTCTCCTTTACTTCATAAAAGTTACTATTCTGTGACATTATATTGTACATGTATGTGTTCATCTTTTCTTTTTTTTTTTCCCCCCCTCTAAGCTCCACAAGGCCAGGAGTTTGGTCTTGTTTATCCTCTGCCTGGCACTCGGTGGATGCTGGATAGATAATTACCAAATCAATAAATGAAGCAAATTTACAGACACAACGCACAATTATACCAGCTCATTCACACCCAATGTTTCAGCCAGGGTTCCTGCAGCAAAAAGAGTGCATAACTCAGACTGGATGATTTGAGACAAAAATTGATAGTGGAATTATTTACAAAGAAGTAAAAGGAGTAGGGCTCCTTCCTCACACCTAGACCAGAAGAGGCAAAGGGAGGAAGCTGCTTCCAGAACGTGCAGGACAGAGCTGGGTAGAGAGGGTCACCTGACAAGTGCCCTTAACTTTCAGAAGAGCATTCAGTCAGCCTGGGCCTAATGCCACAGGAAGGGAGTCAGAGAATGACTTCTATCATATTCTCTATTCCCCCTCCCTGCTTCCAAAGCCGCTGCCCACTGGGCCTAAGCCAACCTGACACTAAAGGGCATGGAGCCTTTTGATGCAAGTCTGCAGGGGAGATGGGTAGTGGGAGAGAGCAGAAGGAAAGAGGGAAGGAGAGAGGGAGAGAGGGAGAGAAGGAAAGAGAGAAGTGGAGGGAGAGAAGAAGGGAGGGAGAAGAGAGAGAGGAAGTAAAAGAAGAGAAGTGGGAGAGAAAGGGAGAGAGGAGACGAAGAGGAGAAAGAGAGGAAGGGAGCTCGGTACAAAGTGATTTGGGGGTCAGAGAGAAGCTATAAGGTAACCATAGGACAACTGAGCCAAAGTTAACACCAGCAAGCATAGGGACTGCTTCCCTTCTCTCTTCTCTGCCCAGTCCAGACTCTGAAACAGCATGTGCTGTTCCACCTTTAAAATTGCCCTTGCTAAATAACATCTGACAAAAGGTTGGTATCCATAGGATATAAAGAACTTATACAACTCAGAATGCCTGGGTAGCTCAGTAGTCAGGGCGTGACCCCGGGGTCCTGGGATCAAGTCCAGCATTGGGCTCCCTGCATGAGCCTGCTTCTCCCTCTGCCTGTGTCTCTGCCTCTCTCAGTGTGTCTCTCATGAATAAATAAAATCTTTAAAAAAAAGAGCTTAGCAACTCAACGCCCAAAAAACAAATAACCCCATTAAAAAATGGGCAGAAGACATGAACAGCATTTCTCCAAAGAAGACACCCAGATGGCTAACGGACACATGAGAAGATGCTCAACATCACTTATCCTCCAGGTAATGCAAATCAAAACCACACTGAATTACCATCTCACACCTGTCAGAAAGGCTAAAATCAGAAACACGAGAAACAGCAAGTGTTGGCGAGGATGTGGAGAAAGAGTAATACTCATGCACACTGTCGGTGGGAATGCAAATGGGGACAGCTGCTATGGAAAACAGTATGGAGGCCCCTCAAAAAGTCAAAAATAGAACTAACCTACGATCCAGTAACCTCGCTACTGGGTATTTACCCCCAAGAACACAAAGACACTAATGTGGAAAGATATATATCCCTATGTTTATGGCAGCTGTATTTACAGTAGCCAAAACATGGAAGTAGCCCAAGTATCCAATGACAGATAAATGCATGAAAAGATGTGATGCGATACACACACACACACACACACACACACACACAGGAATATTACTCAGTCATAAGAAGAATGAAATCTTGTCTGCAACAACATGGATGAATCTAGAGAGCATAAGGCTAAGTGAAGTCAGTTAAGAGAAAAGCAACATATGATCTCACTCGCAGGTGGGACTTAAGATACTAAACAAATGAAGAAGGAAAAAGGACACAAACCCAAAAAACAGACTCTTAACTATAGAGAACAAACTGATAGTTACCGGAGGGACATGCAAAGGGGGTGAAGAGCATACTTATTCTGATGAGCACTGAGTAATGTGTCCAATTGTTGAATCACTAGACTAAACATCTGAAACTAACAGAATACTGCATGTTAATTATACTGGAATTAAAAATAAATCCCTACCCATAAAAAATATGATCTCACTCGAGGTGGGACTTAAGATACTAAACAAATGAAGAAGGAAAAAAGGACACAAACCCAAAAACAGACTCTTAACTATAGAGAACAAACTGATAGTTACCGGAGGGGCGGGGGACACATGCAAAGGGGGTGAAGAGCATACTTATTCTGATGAGCACTGAGTAATGTGTCCAATTGTTGAATCACTAGACTAAACATCTGAAACTAACAGAATACTGCATGTTAATTATACTGGAATTAAAAATAAATCCCTACCATAAAAAAATGCCATTGCCAAACTGCCTATGGTACCAGCATGAGCACGAAAGCACGATGGATGTGCCCGTGTGTTTGAAGGGAGCAGAGACAAGCAATTTAAGCAGAGAAGCCATGTGGTACGTTTCTCCTCCGGCTCCTGCTTCCCAGAAATACTGAAGGGGTAAACCAGGTATTATCCGTAAAGCAACCACATATCTAATGACAGGGGTTTTGCTTTTGCCAAGGTTTTGCATTCATGTGATATCCTTAGGTTTGCAGTCTCAAGTGAAAAGAAAATCCTGGGATTGGATTCCTAAGGAAATTCTTTACTTTGAATTTGAAATCACTTCCCAGCCCAAGAATGCTTCAGTTTGCCTTATAAAGTTATTCAATCTTAGGAAAGGGGGAAAGCACTCTGCAGCCCAGCAGGAAATGCAGACCCGAGGGCCAGGGCCATCCCATTCCTGATGGGTGATGGAAGGGGGTCCCAGTCACTTAGCTCTGCTGGACCTCAGCATCCACACCTGTAACCAGGCGTGATGCATCTGAGCATGTCAAATTCCGATCACAGAAGTCCCCCAAAAATAGAGAAGAGAACCTTTGTTTTTAAAAACAAGTAAATTCAATTATTGGGCTCATGTCATAGTTTAAATTTCTTGTAGGCTTCATGCTAGGTGTGCTTTGGGAATCATGGTATTGACTTGCTGTTTAGAAATGTTTACTGCTGACTGCTGTTCACAGAGAAATGTTTGGGTCTCCGACGGTATCCTACCCATCAGTCAATGATCCTTTGTTAGGGCTTCTCAGAGCATTATATATTGATTCAAATTAATGAATTTTATGTCAATGATCAGTTAACATATTTTACCATAGACAGTAAGTTTATGGATGTAATTACTGTCTTGAGCTCCAAAAACACAGCACAATTATACTGCAGCACATATGTCAACCCACTTAAGTCACTTCAATTTAGGGAAAAAAATCTAATGATATCACATGCCACACATTTTTTAATGAGAAAAATTACAAGATACCTAAATTAAGAGAACCAATTTTCCATAGGGAAATCTGGGAGAGAGGGAGAGAGGGAGAGAGGGAGAGAGGGAGAGAGGGAGAGAGGGAGAGAGGGAGAGAGGGAGAGAGGGAGAGAGGGAGAGAGGGAGAGAGGGAGAGAGGGAGAGAGGGAGAGAGGGAGAGAGGGAGAGAGGGAGAGAGGGAGAGAGGGAGAGAGGGAGAGAGGGAGAGAGGGAGAGAGGGAGAGAGGGAGAGAGGGAGAGAGGGAGAGAGGGAGAGAGGGAGAGAGGGAGAGAGGGAGAGAGGGAGAGAGGGAGAGAGGGAGAGAGGGAGAGAGGGAGAGAGGGAGAGAGGGAGAGAGGGAGAGAGGGAGAGAGGGAGAGAGGGAGAGAGGGAGAGAGGGAGAGAGGGAGAGAGGGAGAGAGGGAGAGAGGGAGAGAGGGAGAGAGGGAGAGAGGGAGAGAGGGAGAGAGGGAGAGAGGGAGAGAGGGAGAGAGGGAGAGAGGGAGAGAGGGAGAGAGGGAGAGAGGGAGAGAGGGAGAGAGGGAGAGAGGGATGGAGGCATGAACTTTTAAACAAGTGCAAATAGAACTGTCCTCCAGTTCTGTAATTCCATCTTTCTACTCTGTAACTGAAACCTACTCTGATCCAGAGAATATAAAAAAAATTGCATCTTGGCTTCTTTACTAGTAGCTACACGCACGTGCTCTGGCCTGTGAGGTGCACACAGCATACGTGAAAGGCACTCCATCACAGTGAAAATGGTTCGAAACATCCACATGTTTGCATCTGTAGAATGGGAACAATGGCTGTCTCCACAGGGTGTGAGATGAAAGAAGGGATCTGACATGTGCAGTACATGCTTGGCCTCAAGTGATTAATAAATGCTGGCCATTGGAGGTACGGCGATGGCACTACGTACTGCTGGTTCATAGTGCCTCTGACATCCACCCAGCTCACTTCTATTTATAAACTGGATGTCATTGATTTTGGGAGGATTTTGAGTGTTTTTTACCTTTATGAATAAACACAGCAATAGAGCTTAGACCCAGGACTTCCAGGCTTTGGGGAGACCACTGATGTCTTGTATCCTCTGTCCTCAAATAAAGAAATCACACATGGCCACGGTATAGGAAACATACCTTCAGTTATCTAACAGTGAAGCCAATCCTGAGCCAACTAACCTCTTTGAAAATAACTGAGCAGTGACTCAAGACTAGAAGCTGATGGCTTCCTAACCGGCTTCCTGAGCACCAGGCCTGGGCACTGCTTCGGTTACCCCATCCATCATGCGTCCTGCCTGCACTCTTAAAGTGACGTCCATCCCCAGTGACACAGTGACTTTCCCATGCTGTCAGGGCACTTCCACTCTGATTGTCCCAGACACCCACGGGAATGCAAAATAGGAAGGAAACATGCTAAACAATCGATGAACAAGTTTGGGGCTTTTTTTTTTTTTTTTTTTTTTTTTTTTTTAAGTCAGATGATGGGAAGTGGTGGGAGGGAAGTGCTGATGCATGGGGAAGAGAATGAAGGCAAATGATAGAAAGGAGCCTCAGAGGAAGTGTTTGGGGAAAAAAAAAAACAAGAAAGGCCATGGACCAAAAAAAAAAAAAAAAAGAAAAGGTGTTCTTTGCCAAGAAAAATGTGCTAATCTTGTGCAGCTGAAACAGATATTTAAAAAAACACTGTAAGACTTTTGCCTTTAACTCCTTAACACTTAATCTTGAAAGAATACTTATCCTAAAACACTCCTGAAAGAATAAAGGGGTATTCCGTGACTTACAGCCACGAGCAACACCTCTCTAAATGTGAACGTCTCTTTTTGTGCAATCCCAACAGCAAAAAACCAGCATAGCATATTTTATTGTGTCCACCAAACTGCAAGATCCACAGAAGGGAATACATATTCTTGTGATCCTGAGTTTTTAAATACTTAACAGTTATATGTAACACTTACTGTGTGTAAGGCTCTGTTGATCGTCACGTATATTAACTTCTTTATTCCTCCTGGCAGCCTTATGAATTGGGTAATGGGATTATCCCCATTTTACAGATGACAACATCGGGTATAAAGAGGTTTAACGATGTGCCGATGTCACAGAGCTGCTAAGAAGCGGTGCTGGGATTCAAAGCCGACAGATGGGCCACACAGTCTGTGCTTTCAATTATGACCCCAAAGAACCTCTTACTAGCCACAGCACATCATTAACTAGATGTATCAAACCACTTATTCAAGGTAGTACTGATGAACCGTTTGGCTTTTTAAGTTCAGTGACCCTTAAGGAGTCGGAGATGTTTTATAAACGACATACAAATACCTACTGAAACCAAAACCTTACCGCTCTATGCAAAGCCTGATTCTAGGACACCCATACACAATGTGCCCTGCAATCTCAGCGAATGTCCTGGTTTCCAGGGGAAAGAGCCCGTATGCAGGGCAGCACAGTACTCTTGCTGCCACCACTGAGGCCACTCATGTTCGGAAGGGTGTGAGACGCTCACAGACCACATTGGTCCCCATTAGGTATTCTCCTTGTATTTAAATCATTCATTTCATGTGACATCACAGTCACTGACTAGCCTTCATGTGGCTTCCAGGGGCTACACTGAATTAGTTCCTCAGTATCACTGCTTTCTAATGATCTCTGAATTTGATCAAAATAGACAGTAAGATAAAAACGTCCCTTAGAAAACTGTAATGTAGTCTAAAGATGCCGATGAGTTAAAAGTAGACCAAGACAAAGCTCTCTGATTTAGTCCTATTTCGGTTGGAGAAGGAGGGTCTATGGGGTAGGTACCAGGTTTGGGGAAATGGGAGAAAAAAATGGTCAAAGGGACTTAGGAGAGAAAACCAAGAATCAGGGAAGCCACTGACTTAAATAAAAGTAGGACACCAATATTAATTCCATTAATCTGCTACTTAACATTGCAGAGTTTTAAGGAACACCAAAATGCCAAAGAGCAGAATGGTGATTACCGATATGGAGAGCAGAATAAGAAATTTTAATGTATGTCTAACAGTGATTACAAAAGCAAGATGAAAAACAAAACAAAACAAAAGCAAGATGAAAGATTAGGAGAAAGAAGGTGTATAATTCTCCAGCTGCACAGCAACAGGAATTGTTTTAACACTGCTATGATTTAACAACATACTAGAAGTCCCCACCAATGCGGTTAGAAAAAAATGAATCAAATAACTGGGACGCTATTCTAATTACAGCTGACAGGATGTTTCTAAATAAAATCTGAGATTTTACAGACATTATTTTTTGAATGATGAAAGGAGCTCAAAAGAGATCTTAGACACCAGATCCCACACAAAATAAACAGTATTTGTATACACCAGCAAAAACCAACCATATAACGTAAAAGGGTTAAAAAAAAAAGAAAAAAGAATTTATGATAGCAATAAATGTCACAGTATATCTAGAAATACACCTATTAAAAGATGAAATAATATATCAGCGGACAAAAGGTAAATGAAAAGGTGCTCAACATCACTATCAAGGGAATGCAACCTAAAACCACAATGAGATATTATCTTATACTTGTCAGAACGGCTATTAACAAAACGTAAGAGAGAAATGTTGGCAAGGATGAGTACAGGAGGGGCCCCTTCTGTACCTGTTGGTGGGAATTAAACTGGTGAAGCCACTGTGGAAAACAGTATGGAGGCTCCTCCAGAAATTAAAAATAGAATTCCTAAGTGACCCAGCAATTCCATTTCTGGGTATATATCCACAGAAAACAACGTCACTAACTCACAGAGATATCTGCATTCCCATGTTCACTGACTATCATTTACGACAGCCAAACCATGGAAACTATGTAAGTGTCTACTGACAGATGAATGGACAGAGAAAATGTGGGCTGGAAGATTACGAAGAAAAAAAAAAGCTTTAAGCTAAGTGAAATAAGTTAGACATAAAGACAAATATTGTATAATATAAGATATAATGGAATCCAAAACACACAAACTGATAGAGAACAGTTTGGTGGCTGCCAGAGGTTGGGGATGAGGGAGTGGCTGAAATGGGCAAAGGTGGTCAGAAGGTATAAATTTCCAGTTAGAAGATAAACTCTGGGGACATAAGGTAAAGTATAGTAACTATAGTGAACAACACCATATTGGATATTTGAAAGTTCCTAAGAGATTAGATTAGACCAAGCTCTCACCACAAGAAAAAGAAACGACATGAGGTGATGGATGTTAAGTAAACCTACCGCGGTGTTCATTTCACAACATAATCATACATCAGACTGTTGTGTTGTACCTCTCAAATTAATATAAAGTCACTTATCAGTAGAACAGATGTACAGATAACACCATAAAACAAAACCAGACAAAAAGATGAAAAAGGTGTGAAAATTGTAAAGAACAGTTTAATGGGCACAAATGAGTATGGGAATCAATGGAGACATTAAGTCATGTATATATGGGAAGACTCATATATACCCAAATCAATTTGAAGGGCCATTGGAATTCTAATAGAAATTCCAAGTAGATCTGTTTTGGTGGCATTAGACAAATTGCTTCTGAAATTCACTTCAAAGCCTATATAGTAAAAAATATCCAAATCCGTTCTGAATAAAAGCAGCATAAAAATAAAGGACTTACCCTACAGAAGTCAAGCTTTATTTTAAAATCGTAGTAATTGAATCCTGTGGTATTCGCCAAAGAATAAACAGATTGGGGCAACTAGAAAACCCCAAAACAGACCCTTACACAAATGGGAATGTAGTAAAAATAGAGAATACTAAAGAAAAGATTCACTAATTCAGTAAATGATACAGAAAAAACTCACTTTCCACCTAGAAAAATATATGAATTTATGGACCCAGAGATAGAAGAAGCTTATGAAAAGTTTTGTTTGGAATCAGAGCGTAAGCGAAAACAGTAAAGTTAAATTTCAACATATCAGTTTTATAAAGCAGTTTAGGTTATGGTGATTTAGCAGAACACAGGAAAACAGGAAAATGTGTCACACTTATACCAAATTAAGGATGTTGAGTTATGTTACTAATGTATGCAACTTTAATTTTAACACTATCTGCCAAAATAAACTTTATTCCCTATAACTTAAAATGTGTATGTATATAATAGTTTATTATGTACAGTTAATTCCACTGTTTTGGCTACAATAAAATCGATTTTGAAATTTTAAAAAATTTAATTTAATTAATGGAATTTAATCCATGCCACAAACCATACTTTAAAAAAATCAGATGAATGAGAGCGTTAATGTCAAAACACAACTTTAAATATTTTCAAGAGGGGATCCCCGGGTGGCTCAGTGGTTTAGCGCCCGCCTTTGGCCCAGGGCATGGTCCTAGAGTCCCGGAATCGAGTCCCACATCAGGCTCCCTGTGTGGAGCCTGCTTCTCCCTTTGCCTGTGTCTCTGCCTCTCTCTCTCTCTGTCTCTCATGAATGAATAAATAAAATCTTTTTTTAAAAAAAGAATCTAAATTCTTTTAAAAAAATAAATATTTTCAAGAGAAAATGAAGTATGAGCTTTTTTTTTAAAAATCTGTGAATAGGAACCTATTTCCTAAACAGGTATGAAAAGTAAAACTCATGGAAAAATATCAGTAAAGTAGACTTCATCATACTTTAAGCCTTCCGTATGACAAAATAATGTCATACATTTTAAAGAAGATATTCCTGATGCATAAAATATAGGAGTTAATTTAAAAAATAGTAGTGGGCAAAAGATAGGACCTAACAAATGAGGGAACATGAAACCCCAAAAGGCCACCAGACATACGAAAAGATACATAACCTCTTTTAGTGTTATCTTAAAAAAAAAAAAAAAAAGCAAAATAATCCCTTTAAACCCATGAGAAAAGCAAAAAATCAGAAAAAGCCTCAAAACAGCAGGTGCGGTGAATACGGAAGAAAATCACAGTCTGGTGTAGACACTGTGCATTGGGTCAAAGACGTTGACAAAATTTTTAGCCGTATGTATTCAAGGTGAAAATACGCATCTATTAGAAACCAGTAATTTTGCTCCTTGGCACAGGCTCTTGGATAATCCTTACATACAGGAAGCAAGAAACCCAGACACAGACATCCACTGAGGCCTTCTTGTAACAGGGAACTCAGACAACTAACATGTCTGCTATGAAGGGAAAAGGACAGAAACTGTGGCCTAGCCTTAAGATGAAATGCTAGCGTTTAAAATAAATGAAGTTTAAAATTTTAAAAATTAAAAAAATAAAAAAATAAATGAACTAAATATCTGAACCAATGTAAACGTATCCAAAAATTTCTGAGTGGAAAAAAGGTTGCGAACTATTTATAAGGGGGGTGGGGGGAGAGAGAACTGGAAATACATGCACCAGATTGATGATGGGGGGTTATTTCTGGAAAGGAGGGTAAGTAAAGAAATAGAGGCCCAGAAAGGAGTTTTCAGTTCACATTATAAACGTTTTAAAATGAATTTTTCTTGTTATAATATTCAATTACTTTTATTCTAACTACTATCTGACAAAAAGGACAAAACGTACACACTTAATTCTAGATGCCAGGTATAGAAGTGTTATGTCATTCTCTATTTTTTGCAGTATTTTCTAAACTTTTCACTTTCTTTTTTTTTTTTTTTAAAGAGCACTGCTGCTGGTCATGTAACCCTCACTCTTGTCTGGGTCAATATTTAAAACAAGGACATTCCAATTTCATACCAAGCACAATCAAAAGATCTTCTTACGATGATATGGGCATAAGGACTGTCTTTGCACAATGCACAGTATTTGATTCATAATCAGATAAAAAGAAAATCAGATTGAAAATCAGAAAGGCAATCAGCCAGTATGTGTTTTCCTGATAAAGACAACACACAGGAAATTTCTAATCTTTTCCGCCAGACAGCTCTGACATTGACTGGCACATGTGAGGGCAATTAATAACCCTTCAGAACTGAGATCAATATCTTGCTTTTCCTTTTGCCCAAGTGGAAATAGTAAAATAAAATAGCACAGACCTTCGAGAAACTACTGCACAAAAGGATTTAGTCCCTCTGAATTCTAGGTAAGGGTCACACAGTGATCTCCTGCACTGTCCCACCCTGACCCTCAAGGACTACCTCTGCTCCTACCTGCTACCACTGCACATGTCACAGACACCGCAGCCAGCTTGCATCGTGTCCCTGAGAGTCGCCCGACATGCCTCCTGATTGTAGTCTCTGCTGCAGCGGGGATTCAGAGCAGGCTCAGACGGACCTGATGCTAACAGCTAACTCACCTCAACACACACACTGTGCATATTCCTAATTTGGCCCCAGTCACTCCCCAAGACTATGCTCATCTGTCATTGCCCAGAGGGAGGAGGAGCTAATTCCTCTGGTATAACCTTCAACCAATGGGTGACAGGAGCTGGTGCTGAATAAAGGCTCCAGATACCTGTCCTGAGTCCTTCCAATGGAAGGTTCCAGGTGGGGATCTTTCAATGTGTGCCTTGGGAGGTCCCCCATGGACAGACATGCCCAGGGCCCACCACAGAGATCTGAGACTGGCTTTCCTTCCATACGCCTCCTACGTGCCCTCAAAACCCTGTATCCAGCTCTGCTTCCAGGAGAAGGCAGATAAAGAGAACGAGCCAGTCCAACTCTGAATGCATTTTTTCCCTAATTCTTGGGTTCTGTTATTTTTTAAATATTTAAGGGCTAAAGAACATGTGTAGTGCAGACATAAAAATAAGCAAGGTAAGATCCCAGTCACCAAGGAACGTACAATCCTGTAGGAGAGGACACACACACACACACACACACACACACACATACACGCACACATACACACAGTAAATATGACAAGACATGTATAAAATAACCATGTCCTGCAGTAGGGGTGGTTGCTTCTGTCTGTGGAGGTGCTCCCACCACACATCTATTACCTTTTCCAACACTGGTTGGCAGCCTCCCAAATGGTTCCTACTGATCTCAGTGCCTGGTATTCACACCACCTTACAATCTCTCCTCCCCCAGGTGTGGACCTTAGTGATTCATTCCTGGAGACTGGAAGATTAGCTTAGAGAAGACTGTGACTCCTGTCTTACCTTGCCTCTCACCTGCTCACTCAGATGGAGGTGAGTTGTCATGATGTGAGCTGCCCTACGGGGAGGGCAAGATACCAAGGAGCAGGAGCTGGTCTCCCAACAACACCCAGTGGGGAATGGAGAACCTCGCGCTCCAACAGCTGGCAAGGGGCTGAATCTTACGAACAACCACTCGGTGTCCCTGGAAGTGGGTCCTCTCCTTGTCGAGCCTTGAGGTAACCGTGGTTCTAGCCAATCCCTTGATTTTAGTCTTGTGAGGGATCATGAGACAGATCACATCTGGATTCCTGACCCACCTACACTAGGGTGTCATGTTTGTTTGAAGCAGCTACATTTTGGGATGTTTTGTTAGGCAGCTACGGCTAAACAATACACACAACCACAATTAAAAGTCACCAGTGATAAAAAAAAAATAAGTAAAAAATTAAAAAAATAAAAATAGAAGTCACTAGTGATATGGATATGGTCTTGACACAGCACGTCTGATGTCCAATACCTGTATTCACTCAATCAGCATTGAGTGCTAGATCGTGTGGACACAAAGTTAACACAAAGTTAACTTTAAAAGGATACTGTCCCTGCCTCTTGGAAAAGGCAAGGCTTGCAAAATTTCTGGTAAAGCTATTTATGCAACTTCACTAAGCTTATTTTAAACTACGACGTGGTATAAATGTTTAATTTCTGCTGACTCTGTAAGTAGTCTATTAAATATATAATTAAATGTCTTTGCTATATTAATGCACTTTGTGCTCAGCGCAATATACCTAAGGGTCTGTTCCATCTGCTCAAAACATAAGTTATATATTTAGCAGAGGGTTCTGATTTTCTTGTCCACAAAAATTCTTACAGGAATCAGGCCTTTTCCTTCCATTCATTCAAAAAACTAGTCCCAGAGGCAGAAAAGCCCGTGAAGCAGTGAGCTGGAAAACTACGTCCAAACATTCTGTAATATTTTCCAAATCGACTCCTTGGAAGTCTACATTCTCCTCTTACTCTCTAATGAGACTCAGCAACCACTGTGCAAAGTCAGGACAAACACTTAAACACTTCTTAACTATATTACACATGTGAGACTTTCATCCTTTGAGACAGGACTTTCTCCCTTCGCGCGACACTCACTGGAAAGACCAAAGTGATAAAAGGAGGAGCTTATTCTCCTGCTTATTCATCAAAGATTTCTTTTGCCCTATTTGTGTATTTTGAAAGATCCCATCAGCTTTTCCACAGCATCACGAACAACTCTGGGAATACTTACAAGAAATAGGACCATCTGGACAAAAAAAAAGAAAGAAAAAGAAAAAGATAAGGGGGAAATGATTTTTTTTTTTTCAGTGAAGAATTTAAACATGCGCAGGCATACTCAGGCCTCTCAAATCCATATGACCAGAAAAATTAAACTTATCCTGGCTTTATCTGTTAGAATGTGACCTAAACCATCACACTGGTTATGCAGCCTTATCAAACATGCCTACTACCTTCCTACACGTCTTTAACCAGCGTGGCCTTAACAAATGTTAACTTCTGATAGAAGGACTACCTCGACGCTCCAGCAGTCTTGGAAGAAGGCCGTGGAACAAAGGAGCCACAGTGGGGCAGGGCGGGTGGGGGAAGGTCCCAAAAGGACTTAAGATTCATGAACCATCCTCTCTTAGACTTGCTCTGGGCCTCAACCAGGAGACACCACCCACCTGGGGCACTGGAAAGCAGAGCATGTCACTCAGGTTTGTTTTCCAATTCCAAACATCCCGGCACTGCACTGTTCATCCCATCATATTTCCCACATAGCCCTGTCCTCACTCGCCAACAGGAATAGAAAGAATGGGAATTCCCTTATTTTATACACATGCTTTATAAGGGAATCCTCTAAAGAACACCGAGTAGACCCGTGCAACTTTGTCAACTTGGTGCACACAGTTGAGCTTTGCACATATGTGCTGCAATCATGCTTTCACACGTAAGATTTAGCCCTGTTACTAATTTGGGAGAAAAAAAAAATGTAGTGCGAATTAATGGCTGTCAGCTATGCAAAATGTCTCTGAGCCCAATCTCTCCTGCCAAATCACGCTGGAGTAAGGAAGGACTGGACCACAGTATAAGGGACAAGTACAGACCGTGGTGCCAAAGACAGACAGGTTTATATCCACACAGATAAGCCTGATGATCTTCCAGCAATTTACTGAATATGTCTGAGTCTCTTTTTTCTCTTCCATAAAATGGGGTTAACAATGCCTAGCCGGGTCATTTTGGGAATTAAGGCTAATACACAGTGTCGAGCGGAGCATCTAATATTTAGTAGGCATCCATCACACCATGGAAGCTTATTATTATTATGTCTTTCCAAAAATATTTCACCACATTGAGCCCAATACTAGAACTATTAATGGAAACTGCTATTCATTAAAATAACAGGAGTTTATCTAGTGTCATATAACTGCACCGGGCTCCATAAGAAGGTGATCATACCAGGTGATCTCCCAGGACCTATCCAGCTCTAAATAAACCATGCAATAAAATCGGATACTGCTTGACAAGTCTGTAAACAGTCAAAAGGAATGGTACGGATAGAAACTGTTCTTCCGGAGGATTTTTCCGCAACTAGTTACTGCTCTCCTTCAGAAGGAAATGGGCACCAAGATAATGCTGATAACAAAAAGAGACCCAGCAGAGAGAAGGGGAGCGCCTGCTACGATAACCCAGTGATATGTGGTGCTAATAAACACAAAAAGGGTTTTAGATATGTAGCACGGGTTTTTAACACATTACGAAAATGGTGACTCTAAAGAGTCATTTTCCCCAGGAATGAAAGAGACAGCAAGCTGGAACAGTATCTCACGCAAATGAAACTGTCCTCTAAGAGCAATGGCCAGGCCCCAAAAAGGATGCATCTGAGCCTATGTGCAGCATCCTCCCGGCTCACTCCAGTGAGTGTTAAATTTTGCGTAACAAAAATTTGCAACTTATGGGTCGGTTCAGATCGCCCAGCAGCCTCACCAATCACACTGCCCACTCTTCTAGTCAACCCTACTTCAGGCGATGCTGCATTAGATTCTACATCCAGCCTTTGTGCTGAGTCTTGACGTAGGCAGACTGTGAGATAAGTAGGTAAGATTATGGTTCTTACACGCGAATAGGGCCAGGAGGGACTACCCTGCTGAAGTCTCTCATTTGTTTTTACAATGATTTTTAAACCATTCGAAATTACAGAAGATGGAGATTACCATCTATGGGGAAATGTACAGCACGCACTGAGTATGGACACCGCCTGAGCAACCTCTCCAGGCAGGAGAAACCCTCCCCAAATTGCACTTGGATGCAATTTTACAAGGTGTTTTTCTTTTTAAAGAGGCTTAAAATGGGTTCTTTATACAGTTTTGAGGGCCTAGATTTGAAAAGAGTCACACACACAAAGTTCAAAGGTTACAGTTATGCTCAGTTTAGGATTTCTAAATAAAAATGGAATTTAAATACCTTTAAAGCGTGATATATATTCTCTGATCTGACCACAGCTCCACCCCTTCCTCTTGTGCCCCCAGTTGGCTTTACGTGTGTATCTTATGCCTCTCACCCTTGAGGGTCTGTTTGCCTTCACACTCTTAAAATACAAAATGAAAAACTTAATAAATATTTATTCAGTGTCCACAAAATGACAGGTGGCAACAGCATGGGACAGGCTCTCGCAATTAGGTTGAATCAGAAGATTCACTCAAGGATATTAATGAACTTCCTGCAATAGGATCATCTATTAAGCAAGGACTACTTTCTTATTTATTGTTTCAAAGTTCGATTACGAGCACACAAAAGAACTCAAGCATTTGTTACGCGCAGGAGGGCACAGCGAACAGACTCAATGCAAACGCTTGATTCTGAAATTCACTACTTTGATAACTTGAATTTCAGTCACTTTATTTCTCTGAAACTCAGTGTTCTTAGTGGAAAAATGTAGGAATTAAGTTAGATTAAATCTAAGGTTCCTCTCTTGGACTTAAAATTCTGTGCTTTGCTCATTCTCAGCATCTCAGACATGAGCTGAAGAAAACGGGGCGCTCCTCTTACAGGAGAGCTCTAAGCCTGGACCCCGGAGGGCTCACAGCAACAATCAAGAGCAAACCAGGCAAATTCTTTACCTGGAATTGTGCAGTGAGTCAGAGGATGTGCAGGGACAAGACTCTTAAATTTATCCTCCTTATTCTGGCTGATGTAACCACTACAAGTAATTGCCTCATGCCTGTGAGGTAATATGCTTTTTACCAAAGACCCCATTAACAACTGAACAGACCTTGAAAGATTCTCCTTTATTTTCACACATAGCTTTTTCTCGCTTTCCTTTTTAAGCTTCCTATTCTGGTGATAAAAACACATAAAATTAGGGAGGGGAAAGCCACCTAAAATAAATTCATAATAGAATGGCTCAAAAACAGAGTTAAAATCACCTGGAACAATGATTGGCAATAACCAGCTTTATTGATCATTTACCATGTCTGGCGATGCATTTGAGATCTAACAGGAAATAAGATAATTTTCTTAATTTCACAAGGCCTACAGACTTCTGGGGTGGAGAGAGACAAGAGAACAGACAACTGAGATGTGGCCTGATGGGGACTTTGCCCAGGTTTGGGGGTTGAGAGTAAAAAACTGCTGCTCTGGGCAAAAGCATGTCCAAGTAAACTCAAGAAAGAGGAGGACTGGAGTATATGATTAAAGGAAGAGACAAGTCATAGGTGGGGCAGAGGAAAAGAGGGAGAGAGGAGAGAGGAGAGAGGGAAGGGCAGGTGAGGGGAGAACAGAGAGGGGGAGAGAAGCAGGAGGAAGAGGTTTCAGGCAGCAGAGGAAAGGGGGGTAGGGTGCTCCAGGGAGAGGGCGGAAATGGTTCCTTGGGCAGAGCTGACACAGATACTGGTTTCTCCCACTTCTTCAGTCTCCCACTGGGGCAGGAAGCAGAAAGGGGCAAATCAGGCAAATTGTCCACAGATCCTTCACCATCGTCATCAACTTGGCAAGAATGCTTGGTGGTCCACCTCTGGGCCACAGAACATCAAGGTGGCTGCATCACAATTCACAGAGGCCCAGAAGAACTAAGGAAACCCAGAACGTGAACACCCCCAACCATCCCAATTACTGTCCCTGAGTCAAACAGGCTCCTTATCTTGCAGAGGCAGTGACCCTATCTGCTAATTATGTGGAGAGAACCTGAAGTCAGGGAGGGCAGCATGCAAGTCCTCCAGGTGTCTGAGGCAGCTTTCTGCCTGCCGTGGGCGCACCAGCCATCCAAGCTGCCTACGCCTTGTGGACCTAAGTGGGGCTGGCCGGAGCATCTATGGAATCGAACCTTCCCATGGTGGGCATAGCATTTCATAAAGAGAACACTGCAGTAAGTCAATACCCTGGGAATGAGAAAACAACCTGAGAAGAAAAGGCAGAAGAGAAAACAGGGGATGAAGAAAATTACTAGCCAGGATTTCTGCTTCCACACCTCCAAATCCTCACACAGCTACACCTAATAGCCAACAGATTTGAACAACTATTTAGAACAGAAAGGATGAAAGGCAGTAACAATAGAAAGCTTCATGCGGACACGCCACATCAGCTATTTATCATCATCAAATCATTGAGGATAAAGTTCTAACAACTTAGGCTAACTTATCAATGGTGAAGTCAGGCCTACTGATTCTTGCTCAACAAATAACCGCCTGCTTTTAAGAGGTTAGCAGAGTAAGAGCACAAACTACTAATCCTTCAAAGAAGAAAATATTTTATCATTTTTATTGCAATGTCATAAATTTTCATTCCTTAATAATCACATTTTTGTGCTTCCTCTAACCTCTTCATAAACACAACACTCATACGTTAAAATCTATTTACGCTGTAAAATAAAATTAAGACCTCTTTGTAGAAGAAAAGGGCAAAATATTTTAGGGGTGAAACATAATCTATTTTGGCATTAAAATAAAAAATGTCTAAATATTTAAAAAGAAAAATAGCTCTCTTAAGCAAATACCGAAATGAAAACCTCAAAATAGTGAGGGTGATTTCAGTTCCCTGTTAACAAAATACCCAATTCAAAGTGGCTCCAACAATATAAAGGATGCACCCAGTGGTGTAGCTGCCAAGTCCGGTGAGAGTCTTTGCTTCAGACCAGCTTTGACTGAGCAGCTCCCACTGGTTTCTTTGAGTCTTCTGACCCTGCTTTTCCAGAGCACTGCCCCCTTCCTAAAGCAGGCTTTCTTCATACGCCCAAAATATCGTTCAGTCACTCATGAGGCTATGTATTTCCTAATTAATGTCCAGCCAGAGAAAGAGCATCTTGGCATCAGCCTTCCCAGGAAAGGGACAGAAGTTCACTCTGCCAGACTCAGAGTGGGCCACCTGCCATCCCCGCCATCGCTGTGGCCTACAGGAGAAAATAAGCTCATCGGACCAACCTACACCACATGCCCCCCTCAATCTGGACCCAAGTCAGCATGTCCAAAACCACACGGATTCCCCCAAATGGAAATCAGGGGGTGCTGAGAAGGAGCAAAGGGAGAATACATATCAGGAAAATATTTAGCCTAGGCCACGGCTTCTCATTCAAATCTCAAGTTGGTTAAGTCAGGCAAGTCATCAGCAACAATTCAAAGTTATTTTTCATAACAGCAGTAATACCTATTCCTGGAAACCATCTGATTTCCAAGGCTCCTTGCTTCACTTTACTCCTACTTTCCAAGGACTAAAATTATCTGAAATAGCAACCAAAATTTAAAATCTTCCATAGGGCAGCCTGGGTGGCTCAATGGTTTAGCGCCGCCTTCAGCCCAGGGCATGATCCTGGAGACCCAGGATCGAGTCCCACATTGGGCTCCCTACATGGAGCCTGCTTCTCTCTCTGCCTCTCTCTCTCTCTCTCTCCTCTCTGTGTTTCTCATGAATAAATAAATAAAATCTTTAAAATAAATAAATAAATAAATAAATAAATAAATACTAAATAAATAAAATCTCCTATATTTTTGCCTTATTCACTTCTCTCGATTTCTTAGCATGGCTGTCCATATGCCAACTATTTTACAAAATCTTTCCAGGCTTTGAGAGCATGGCCCAAGGATTTTAAACCATAATATACCTCTTCTGATACAATTACACAATTTACAAGGTACACTTGTGGATTAGCTATATTTTCTCTAGGACTCAAGTCATCAATAAACTAGCTGCCCTTCCATAGACCAAGCCCTCCTGCCCCTAAGGACAGCGGACATTATTTCACCCTGCCTTCCATGGAAAAACTATTCAGAATATTGAAGCCTATTGTTGCAAAAATTCAACAGAGCTTTAGCTCCTCAAGGCCATGAGAGGAGTATGGATGAGGGAACTCATTACTATCCCATATCCAACTTACAACCTTTACATGGACATACTACCACCCCCATGCCTGGGCTTCCATATTATCCCAGATACAATTCCTTCTGAACCTGTCACAATAGATGGTAATTATCAGCGGGGCTGTCTTACCCACTTCAGGAAACCAAAAAACAAAAAACAAATCTCTAAGATTATTAGGAATGTACTCAAACAACCTGGATTTAAATCTAGGCATCTAGGTTGTGAAGCCAGACTCTGCAACTTGCTAATGAAATGAACTGAGACCCAGAAGGGTTAGTTCACTCCCTAGTTTTCACCTCTGAAAACTGATGTTAACCCCACCTTTCTTAAGAGGCCACTGCAGAAGTAAAATGAGCAACACATGTAAAACACTCAGAAAAATGCCTGGCACTCAGAAGCTCAGTAAATGTTAGATTCATACCGGATATGATGGCTATTCTAAGAGCACAGAATAGAACCCAATTAATGCTGCTGGTGTCACTCTTTTATGTATTAATTTGGTCCTTAATAAAGTGTTCCTAAAGATTAGTGATGCTAATGGCTCCGAGTTATTTTCTAGGTCCTTTTTTTTTCTCGAGCCTCACACCGTCACTGGGCAATTTCATCAATGACCATAGCCTCAGTCATCACTCACGGGATAATGCCATCTAAATCTCTATCCCCAGGCCATTTTTGTCCTCATCTCTCCAAGCTCATACATGCCATCTTGTTAGATATCTCCCCTTGAATATATGGAAACTTAACAGGAATAGAACAAAACATCAAAAAGAAATGAACAGGAATCAATTGCTAGCCTCAATTACTCCATAAGATGCCATGCTTCTGAGAACCCCCTCAGTGAGTAAATGTCCTCTTACAGACCCCTATGACATCCTATTGTATATTTACCCTATCCATCCATCCTTCCATCCATGGAGCACCTACTATGTGACATTATAACACACATTACTTGGCATCCAGTGGTCTAGTTACTACTCTGCCTTCTTTTCTTCTGAGTCATTAGCTCCCAGAAGATGCCAGGAATTGGAGCTTATTAGTCCTTGTATCACCAGCTTTGCATAAAGTTAAGACACGTGATAAAAAACCCAGTGGGTGAGGGAATGATTGTTCCCATGAGACTAGTCCAATGACTAAGAGCTAAAAACACCTTCTTTCCCCTAAATGGTATGTTAATAGCAGGGACAAAAGAAAGAAGATCCTAGAAGACTGTAGCCGATCACTGTTTTCAGTGAAGAGATACATAAAATCCAAATCTCAAATCAACATTCTTAACACTACGTCCAAAGCAATACTGTTTTTCATAGAGATGGAAAGATGATGAAATGTGTGCCTGAAGGTTTACAAGGTCATAGTCCATAACTGAGAGAACTGAGAGGAGTAAATGGTGAAAGCAGAAACCAACAGCTCATAACCAACATATACCCCCAAGCGTGCATGTGTACACACACACACACACACACACACACACACACACACACACACACTCCCTTGACTGGGACCAGCTGTTAATGATGAATGCCAGACTTCACACCAGTTTTCAGCTGAGAACAACTTAAGGAAAGCATTTGACAATGACAGGAAGGACTATAATAATGAGAGACACCCTCCTAGCGTGAGGGGGGCAGGAAATGATGCAGCCACTGTGCACCACCACCACTCCCTACCCCGGCATATCGACCGAAACACACTTGAGGGCCCAGGACGAAAAAGAGAAAAGGCTCAAAACTGAGATGACTCCCAAGGGAAAGGGTGTCCAAACACAATAATTTGTGCAACTCCTTTCTGCTCTAACCGTGGGCACAGTTAGATCTGTGTATACACACACAGGCCCTGATTTTATATCAAAATCCCCATGAACCTTTACTATTTTCCCAGAACAACTTATCCTACTTGGAAATTATAGAACCTGCAAGAGTGCCCAGGAGAGCACAGATTTCCACATGGCTCCCAGGAGGTCCCAGAAAGTTTCGTTCAAACTCTCTCCAGGACCACCATACAAGGACTCAAGACTTAAGGATTTTACTGAAGTCTGTGTTCCTTCCCACACACATAACACTGGCTAGTCAGCCTCCCACATATGAAGACCTCAGTAGAAAAAGTTAGTGCCAGCACCAATACGTGTCAGGCAGGAAAATGGGTGGGAGGGCTCTGCACCCGGCCCCAGCCAGGAAAACTATCCTCCCCTCCTAAGGATGGATAGATGTATAGGGTAAATACACAACAGGATACAATAGGGGCACGTACAAGGACACTTACCCAGTGATGGGGTTATCAGGAGCAACCACAGCTCAGGAAAAAAGGGAGGCCTGGAGGCATTAAGTGTTCAGGGAAAGCTAACTGAATGACAGAGGGGCTGCCTTGCCGACATGCCCTGTTCTTTTAAAGGAGCTGACAGATGAGAGGTGGCCAATGACGGCCTTGAAAATGCAGGTGAGCGGACAGTACAAGAAAAGGTGTCTTGTTTCAGGACCACAAATGTGACAGTGATCCAACAAAGAGAAGTGCCGTGACATCAACACTCTATCTCGTCGAAGCTTTACGAACATCACCTGCTAAAAATTCCAGCTTTTCTGGGACACGACAAAATAAGGTGGTTTTGAATTCACACCCACTTTACACAGGGTAGGTTTAAACAAAAACAGCCATGGCTAAGGCAGTGACATATGTAAATGCAGACACACCAGGCGCACACAGGAACTCAGGTCAGGGCTGCATTTCGAATTATTCTGATTGGTTAAAGGTGTCTAGGCTAGTGTGGCATTAGAGATGCAAAGTTTCATTCATGAAATTTTAAATAATGGTGATAAGATTTATCTAGACATACCAGCGGAACCTAAATATAAACCACATGAATAATAGAATGTGCATGAATTTTGAATGCTTATTTTTCAGAAGAAAACAAAGACCCCGAATGCGTGAGTTCTCTGGAGTCTCTAAGAGTTGTCCGTATTTGCATTTCAATGGCTTGCAAGGTAAGCTCTGTGAAATTGGGCAAATGTATAGACTCTCATCTCTCCTCCATCCCCAATCAGTCAATTAGCTTCTAGAAAAAGTAGCATGCAGCTGTTAAAATCCAGCATCTCAAAATCTATTTCAGCTGATAGAGATCAAAGTAATTTCGATGCAAGGATGTTGAGGACACAGGCTTCCTAGGGAGCAGATTCTAGTTAGGGAGGCAGGAGCTAAGAGCTGACGAGGCCAGGGGCCGTGCACACGCAAGTGAAACGGCCAAGGCAGGACATGACAAGGTTTATATGAAAGGCCAAGAACAGGCAAAAGTCTGGGGCCTGAGAGCCAACACACCAAAACATTTTTCTAGTAGGTAAAAAGGGAAGTTTAGCAAATTTTGCCCATTCAAAAACAATGGCATTTCACAGGTCAGCCCTGCTATGCTGGTTAATAGAGACAAGCTATGACCTCGAGCCCCCGTAAGACTCCACACTGCACCCAAACCATGTACCCTAATGCTCAATGTCCCGCCATTAGCATTTTCCATTCTTCCCATTGAAAGCCTTTACTGGCACCATATGGGCTTCTCTTTGCCCAATTATGAAATCCCCTACTCCAAAGGGGCTCCTTGTTAACACTCCCAGGAGCATTAGTCAAACACCCACACATGACATATTCCAGGGACGTTATCAATATGCCTCTCCAATCGCAGCACTTCTGACCCTTCCTCTTCTACATGCCACGCTTCTTTCTCTTCAATAAGAACAGAGATTGTAGAAAACCAGAGGTGAGCCCGAAGTACGGGGTGTTATGCTTGGCCCACAGGAGGCATTCAAGAATTAGGCACAGAGACTTGAACTTAAAGAAGCGGTGGCCAAATTGAACACCAATACAAAGTAAATTTATTAAAAAAAAAAAAGCGGTGGGAATGTGTGGCTAGTAAACCCATTAGGAGAGAGCTACTCTCACTACGCGCCCGCTCACCCAGCCCTGGGTAGTGCCCAGACTGCAGGTCTTTGGGCCCTACCCTCACTCTGCCAATGCAAATTCATAGGGTGAAGTGCTAATACGATGGATTTGGAGGGGCGGCCTTTGGGAAATTATCAGAGGGGAGACTAGGTCATGAAGGTGGGGCCCTTGTAATGGGATTAATACCCTTAAAAAAAAAACACACACAGGAAAAGGCATGAGATTTATCTCCACCATGTCAGAGGCAGGAGGTAGCCATCTGAAAGCCAGAAAGAGGGCTCTCACCAAATATGCAATTTGTAGCACCTTGACCTTGACATTTCCAACCTCCATACATGTTTGATTTGTAAGATCCCTCCCCACCCCGGTCCATATTATTTTGTTATAGCGGCCTGAACTAAGACAAGCAGGTATTTCCTTTCCTTTGCTGTCGTCCACTCATAATCCTGCTGTGTGTTAGTCTCCTGACATTATAGGAAAACACACACACACACACACACACACACACACACACACACCCCTAAGCCGCAGAAAAGTTTGAACCCGTTCCAGAGTCACACAACTAGGATGTGGCAAAGTGACTAACAGTACAAGGGAAGGAGAGGAAGACAGAGGCTCAGCTACTGAGAAATACATTAATGATGGCCGTGATCACTTATGGTGTTCTTGCCCCCTGCTTGACACTTTTCAAAGTAATTCACGTGCACACATCTTACTGATTTTTATAGCATTTCCAGGAGGTAAGCAGGATTCCCATTTTACCAACAGGAAAACTGATGGTTAGAAGAGAGCAGTATGCCCAGGACAATCAAGGCAACAGGTGCCGAGATCGACAGCCACACTGAAGTCGAGGAGACGTGAATGCCACTGCTCTCATGCTCTTAACCACAACACGAGCTTATCCCCTGGATGGTCACCACTGCCACCGTAACGCTGGGTAACAGACCCACACAACACTAGTGGCTTCCAACAGTAAGTATTTATTCTCACGTCTGCAGGTCGACTATGGGTCTGCTGGTCTTGGCTCCTGGCTCCAGGTTTCTATAGATCAGTTCCAGGAGAGCTTGTTCTGGGACCCAGTGGCTACTCAGGGCACATTCTTCTTACAGAAAATCAGCAAAGAGCAGGATGGCAAATCCAAATGCACAAGCTTATTTCAAGCCTCTGCTGGTGACAAATCTACTCACAGCTCATTGGCCCCAGCAAGTCACAAAGCTGAGCCCAAAGCCAACTGAAGGCAAGTACCTCTGTCCACCATGAAGCCATGAGGCCTGGTCAGGGGAGGGAATATATATGGAGGAGTGAAAAATTAGAATAATTGGGGCGCCTGAGTGGCTCAGTGGTTGAGCATCTGCCTTTGTCTCAGGTCATGATCCTGGGGTCCTGGGATCAAGTGCCGCATCAGGCTCCCTGCAGGGAGCCTGTTTCTCCCTCTGCCTGTGTCTCTGTTTCTGTGTGTCTCTCATGAATAAATAAATGACATCTTTTAAAAAAATAAGGTAGTAATTGTATCCATCACACTAACCAAATTTGATTTCTATTTACCCTATCTTTCAGGTGGATTGATCAGTAGTTAATGGGAAAAGAATCTGAGCCCAATAATTTATATTTAAATAAGCTTAAAATTTTTTTTTAGATTTTTAAAAAAACTTATTAGAGAGAGAGAGAGAGCACAAGCAGGGGGAGAGGCAGAGGGAGAAGCAGGCTCCCCACTGAGCAGGGAGCCTGATGTGGGGCTCAATGTCAGGACCCAGAGATCATGACCTGAGCTGAAGGCAGACACCGAGCCATGTGAGCCACCCAGGTGCCCCTATATTTAAAGTTTTAATGCAAAAGTGTAAATAGTCAAATCAACATTATTCCACCTTCACCTTCAGAACAACGTTAAAATTGAAAGAATAGCACTTGATGGGATGATCACTGGGTGTTATACTATATGTTGGCATGGAAGGGGAGGAGGGCGGGTGGTGGGGGTGAATGGGTGACGGGCACTGAGGGGGGCACTTGACGGGATGAGCACTGGGTGTTATTCTGTATGTTGGCAAATCGAACACCAATAAAAATAAATTTATTATTTAAAAAAATACTATATGTTGGCAAATTGAATTTAAATTTTAAAACTGTAAAAAAAAAAACCTGAAAGACTAAGATAACTGGAAAATACAAAAATGCCACTGTCTCATTAGGAAAAAATACCATTATGATGAAAATCCTATAAAATGAATTTCTACATGTAGCTAGCCAATATCTAACTATGAGCACTAGGCTAAAACAATCCATTAAAAATACCTAATGTTTTCTACAATCATTTTGTGCTCATTGTAATACATGCTACCTTTAACTCCCGAGATGGTTCAGTTTTTTATCAATGTGATTTAATGTCTTTGTGTATACATACGCAAATTGGCAACAGGGTGTCGGAAAATTGATAAGATTGTACACATGCCATCTGTCTTTCCTGGTTGTATCCCCTATCTTCAGTGACAGATATTCCCTTCAAAGGGAACAAAAATCTTGGCTGAATTTGACGTACTCACACTCAGGTTTTAAATTCACTCACTGTTTCATGCAATATGGTACCAACCTCATCATCTTCATTTAAGAATGAATTGCTGTTTCCATTACAGCCTCTAGTTTGAGATGTTTCATTTTGCCTTTTCAAGATTGTATTGAAATGAGACTTGTAGGCAAGTTGTCAAAGTTGGAAGCAATCTGCAAAAACACACATGCGCACACGCACAAAAACACACACACAAAACCCCTACCTCTTCAAAATCGGATACGTTATTTTCAAGACCTGACACTAAAGCATAAAACGACTTTGCTCCTTACATAATTGTAACCAGTCCTGCAAGATTAAGTATTAAAATACACATAATAGTAATTCTTGAAAGCTATTGTAGCAGAAATCTATTAGTCCGTGAGAAATTGCACTCTTATTATGCATAACGCAGTTCGATTAATTATTTAAAGCAGATGACTTCAGAATCTATAACTGGCCTTGACCTCTCTGTGGAAGCAGGTCTCAACCCCATACATACAGCTGCTTTCTCACATACCTACGAGGTGCTTCCACCGGCTTCCACAGGCGCTTCCACCACCATATGCACACAGCTAGTCATCTTCTCACCATCCAGACCATTCTTCTTTCTGGCCTCTAGCTGTTGCTGCACCTACCATCTGAAACCTAGCTTTCACCTGCAGCTCCTCCCAGCTCCTTCCCTGGCCACCCCAACAGGTCACCGTGCCTTAAATGTACTGAGCTGCCTCTTCTCAACACTTGCAGCCACAGCCTTGGGGCAGCAGTGGCACTGCTCACCTGCCCACTCCTAGCCTTCTAGCTGTTCCCAGCCCCTTCCCGGGCACTCTCCATTCACGAGTGACGACAGCTGACAGCTGGTACAAGATCATTGTGACCTGCTTAGAATCTTTCGGCGGCTTCCTATTGTTGGACAGCACCGTCCAGGTCCCTCAGCAAGGCGTGGCTCCTCGGCCTCCAGCTGGTCACTGCCTCCCTCTCCCAGGCACCACCTATAGCTCCTGCCAAAGGGAGGGGCACCTCCCAGGGCCACCCTGGCTTGGCACGGCGCAGCTGCTTCTCTATTGTGCCAGGCAACAATATCCCCACCTGCACAAAGCCTCTGGCACCGCACCCGCGCCCCCTGCACTGTGACAGACGCGGGACCCCACCCCAGCTCTGTGTCTCCCCCACCATGCAAGAAGCCCCCACTCACCAGTTCTATAAACCTAAGGCACAATACTCAGTCGTCTGACACCCACCTAGTCAAAATATGCTGCTGATATTACTATTATATGTTTATTGCAAGAAAGGCAAAGAGGGGGCACCTGGGTGGCTCAGTCCGTTAAGCACCTGCCTTCAGCTCAGGTCAGGATCCCACCGTCCTGGGACTGAGTCCTGCATTGGGCACCCTACTTGGTGGGGAACCGGCTCCTCTCTCTCCCACTCCCCCTGCTTGTGTGCACCCCCTCCCTGTCTGTCAAAATAAGTAAAAATCAAAGAAGAAGAAAGAAGAAAGGCAAAGAACGGACTTCTATCCTTGGCTGCCCGAATCGAAAGCATCTGTGTTCACAATCAAAGAGTAGCAAATGTTTTGAGGACTCGAGCAAGGGCACTATGGGAAAGTATCTACAATAAGAGCTTCCAAACCCCAGGTTTTGTTAGCACTAGCATTTAGGATAACGCTTCAAGGGACAAAGCTACGGTCTTATGGTGCCTTTGAGGTGGTTTCTAGATGTAAACCACACGGCACATGCCAGCAATGTTAAAAAATGTAAAAATGGAACTGGACAGGGGCACCTGGGTGCCTCAGTCGGTTAAGCATCTGCCTTCGGCTCAGGTCATGATCCCAGGGTCCTGGGATCGAACCCCTTGTCGGACTCCCTGCTCAGCAAGGAGTCTGCTTCTCCCTCTCCCTCTGCCACTCCCCCTGCTTGTGCTCTCTGTCAAATAAATAAATAAATAAATAAATAAATAAATAAATAAATAAATAAATCTATCTTTTTTTAAAAAATGGAACTGGACACCAGCAGTACCCCGGATCCTTTCAGGTTAATGGTCTAGGATTGCTTCCAGCCTAATAACTGCCCGCTGAAGGGGGGTTTGTTAATGGCTTGAGCTATCACATTACTAATATTGCTATTAGAGAGTCAAGAAACAAATATGAGGAGTACACGTCCACTTCCGACTACCTCTCCATAAAAACAAACCCACGTCTCACTAGAAGAAAGGAGGCCAAAGCTGCCACAGACCTTTTCAAGGTTGTTTCAACTTTGTTCTCTCCATTTGGAGATGGAGAAGTAGGAAGCCCCATGACTCTGGGTTCCTTGGGCAAGTAATCCCCCAGGAGCAGTGGGTTTCAAGCCTGGCTACACCAGTGAGAGATCGTAATTTAATCCATGTGGATGCATCTAGGCCTCAGGTTTTAGAGGCTCTTCGGGGGTGGGGGTGGGGGGGTCAAAAGGACATCCTCAGTTGAACCACTGTCCTAAGGTTTGGAACTATGCATCACATTAGAACTGATTAACCTTCCTCAATTTCATAAAGATGCAATATAGAAAACCATCTTTAAGAGCTTTTCATTGATCTTAGTGGTATAAAACTTTCCTTAGACAATAGAGCAAAAAAATAAAAAGGGCCCCAAGTCCCACTTTTGACTGATTATACATGTTTATTTTATTTTTTTATACATGTTTATTATAGAATAGTTACAAAAAAAATTCTTAGATCCCACCAGGATACAGTTAACCCTTTGTGCATTTTCTTCCTGTTATTTTACATGAAGAAAAAACAGGTTCTTAATACATGTTAGACATGAGTTAGTTCTTTGGTTTCTTTCCACCACCCCCAACGTCTCATCTCAGCCTCATACAGACTAATGTGTGTGTATACGCTACACAGTTTTATAGACTTATACACACGTTACGTAGACAGTTTCCTTTTTTCCCTTCTCATTATTATTGTCAGTTTTTCCTCCATCGTGAAACATTTGTCAAAAGTATGATTTTAATGGCGACACTGGCTTCTAATTCTAACATGCGTGTCTCTGAAATCATTTGCCAACCTCCTTGCTTTTGGTTACTCCCAAGACAAACACATGATTTCTAAGACATTTTAAAAAGCTTTACCGTTGCTCATAATTTACTTTAAATTTAAGTTTCGGGCAGCCCTGGTGGCGCAGCGGTTTAGCGCCGCCCGCAGCCCAGGGCGTGATCCTGGAGACCCGGGATCGAGTCCCATGTTAGGCTCCCTGCATGGAGCCTGCTTCTCCCTCTGCCTGTGTCTCTGCCTTTCTCTCTCTCTGCATCTCTATGAAAAGTCTTAAAAAAAAAAATAAATTTAAGTTTCAAGTAAAACCAAACACCCTGGTATCCACAATAATATGATTGGTGGCTGCATCCATATTGATCTCTAAGTTCATGTAATTCACAGTTTTTATAGTTTACCCAGTTTATTGATTAGCTGGTCTTTCAGTCGTCTTCTAAAAATATTCTTTAAACGATATCACTGCTTTAAGTGCAATATTATCAAATCTTCAGGCCTCATCTACTTTGAAAAACTTTTTCAGGTAACTCAGGTTTGTTTTTTTGTTTTTGTTTTTGTTTGTTTGTTT
Source organism: Vulpes lagopus (assembly GCF_018345385.1). Lineage (NCBI taxonomy): Eukaryota > Metazoa > Chordata > Mammalia > Carnivora > Canidae > Vulpes > Vulpes lagopus. The sequence continues at coordinate 101,746,529 of NC_054831.1, read as the reverse complement.
TTTGTTCTTTTTAAAGATGTAACACATAATGCCACACAACTCCTCAAAGAGGGAACTAAGAACCCCAGAGTGGAGAAGTGGTGGCTACATTAACCTCAAAACTTATTGCAGCTGAGTATGAAACTGTTCTGATCATCTGAAACCAAAAAAAGGGGAGGGAGGGGGCCAGATAGTGCCAGCTCTCACAATCTGTTTCAAAGGAGCCAACTGGTTCACCTGGAAAGGAAGGACGTCTGTGAGTAGTGGACACTAAGCTAATTTAGCATTGCGGGCCTAATGCGAGAGACAATGCAGATCACAAGGGACAGGGCTTCGAGGGGAGTTGTACAGAAAGTGCAGAGCTGAGCAATCACAGCTATTTCTTGGAGCAACTCTCACTAAGAGCCAAGGCCATGATGTGAAGTTGTAACTCTGTCAAAGAGTTTCCAGGGGAGCGGAGATGACAGTCAGACTGTGACAGAGCAGACCTCGGGGAAGCCAGGGGATGAATGGCAAGAGATCTCTTGGGATATTCCTCTCACCACCTTACTTCTCTGAGCCAGGATCTGAGCAGAGCAATTCAAAAATGAGACTGCTTGCAGGACTTCCCCAGTGCAGGTGTCTTGCATTATTGATTCAAAGGAGACCCATGCCCTTCAGACACTAACGTGGAAGGGGGAGGAACATTTTCTCAAGAGGATCCAGAGCCTGCCTAGAAAGACATCATCATGCATTAGTGGGAAAGGGTTGGAGGGCCAGGGCTTTTCACCAAAGAGCAGCTCTGAAATCTGTTCAAATGCTTGAACTCATTTCAGGCTCCAGAGATCTGCACTATGAAAACTGAACGTTGACCATGGCTGGCAAAATGCTGCCAAAAAGAGCAAGGAGGGGTTTCAACACATGTTCCTTATATGACATACTGTGTGGGCTTCCATGGCCCATCCAGACCCGCTCCCCACCATGCCCTAGGCCTTGCAGTCGGCCTGCACAGACAATCTGGACAATCCGTAAGGGCTCCCTTGCTCCTCCGGATTCTGACCGGGTTTTGCCGATGGGAAGCACCAATAAGAGTTCAGAAAGATGGAGGAAAATAAGGTTGTGTGGCCCCTGGGCACCTCCCTACAGAATCACAATGGGCCTGCGCCTAAGCTTCACCTTAGGCACCTGTCACCTGCCTTCTCTGTCTGGACATTCTGCAACTGCTCCGTCCCTCGCTCCTGCAGGCCTAGTGAAGACAATGGCTCCCCATGGTCCTAGCCGCTGGCTCTGCACCATGCCTTCCACTTACCCCACACCCAGCCTAAGCTGTTTACACCTTCCCTTTCATTAAACTCTCTTCAAATTATCCGATTTACACACGCCATCTTTTTAGCGCCCAGACCCGGGCTGATAGCCACATGGAACTATTTAAAATCAGGCTATGCAAGGCTCTGTGGCAATACAGAGGCAAGTGTACTTGGGTTAACTTAGTAAGTGCTATGTGCCAGATACAGTGCCTACACAATTTACAACCCCCTCCAGTCTTCAAAGACCTGATTATTTCTCTTTCACAGATGTGGTTAAGCAATTTGTCTAAAGTTACGGAGCTATGCATGGTCACTGAACACACATATCCTACTCTAAAACCATGAATCTTCAATGGGTTTATCATTTCAGTGTCAGATGTTCAAATAATTTTGCAACAATGCATCACGCCCCACGATTAGGTGTGCAAATAAAATAGATGATGACCATCGTAAAATCCAGAATGGACTGCAGTCATTACAGAAAATTTCATCAAAGAATGAGAATTTACTGTGGTCTCTAATGAGCAGCAAGAATTTGGGCAACATAAGGCAAGAACCTTTCAGGTAAAGGGAATCTATGATATCTGGAGAAGGGGTGATAGGATAGGGTTTTGGAAGACAAACACAGTTGGCAATGAAATGAAAAAAGTAGGGGCACCTGGGCTGCTCAGTTAAGCATCTGCCTCCAGCTCAGGCCATGATCCCAGGATCCTGGGATGGAGCCCCATGTTGGCCTCCCTGCTCAGCGGGGAGTCTGCTTCTCCCTCTGCTCTTCCCCCTTGCTCACAATCTCTCTCTCTCTCTCAAATAAAGAAATAAAAGCTTAAAAAAAAAAAAAGAAACCAAAATAGTGGCTAAACTAAAAAGAGTAGGATAGGTTTTAACTCTATCCAGCAGTAGATAGTAAGTCACAGGGGAGTTTTAACCCATGGAGTTGGTGTGCGGATCCAGGCTGACAACCAGCATGGATTGGAGGAGGGCCTAGACACAAAGAGATACCAAACATTTCAGAAACGCAGAGGGAAAGAGAGTAGCCCTAGACATTGGACATATTTTTATGGTAGAATGATTAGGGCTTGGGGACGGGAGGCAACAGATGGAGAAATCAAAGGTGGGAATGAGATGACTTGAAGAATTAGTCTTTCCTTGACAAATGCAGAGATGACAATTTTCCAGTTTATCAGCTGTATCAGAGGATAAGAAGGTGCAAAACGGGAGCCAGTATTCAAATTTGTTTATTTTACACTGCTACCAAAAGGTGTTAAGAAAAAACAATTCATTTTTTTTAAAGATTTTATTTATTTATTCCTGAGAGACACACACAGAGAGAGAGAGAGAGAGGCAGAGACACAGGCAGAGAGAGAAGCAGGCTCCGCACAGGGAGCCCGATGTGGGACTCGATCCCGGGTCTCCAGGATCACGCCCTGGGCCGAAGGGAGGTGTTCAACCGCTAAGCCACCCAGGTCTCTCAAGAAAAAACAACTCTGGGATCCCTGGGTGGCGCAGCGGTTTGGCACATGCCTTTGGCCCAGGGCGCGATCCTGGAGACCTGGGATCGGATCCCACGTTGGGCTCCCGGTGCATGGAGCCTGCTTCTGTCTCTGCCTCTGCCTGTGTCTCTGCCTCTCTCTCTCTCTGTGTGACTATCATAAATAAATAAATAAATAAAAAGAAAAGAAAAGAAAAAACTCTTTGAGCACAAAATAGAAATTTGAGGGAAAATAAGATTGTGAGGGCATCCTACCCTTGTCCTCTGTGAACCAGGAAATGCAACTTGTTATTGCCGTCTCAGAGACAAAAATTGAACACATTCAAGAGCCTAGAAACTCCACTTCGGGTATGGCCACACCTGGTCTTGTACTCGTAACTACCAAAAGTTCTTTTACCATTGGGGTGCCTGCCGGGAGTGGGAGGGGGGCAGTCAGTTAAGAGTCCTACTCTTGTTACCGGCTCAGGGCATGATCTCAGGGCCGCAGGAGCGAGCCCCGCACCAGGCTCCATGCCCAGGGGGGTACTGCTTAGGAGTCTCTCTCTCTCCCCTGCCCTTCCTCTTGCATGTGCTCTATTGAAAAAAAAAAAAAAAAAGGAAAGAGAAAAGAATTTTTAAAAAAGTTCATTTACCATCTTCATTCCTCTTGTCCCCAAAAACCCGCTTTGTGTCCCTGAAACCTTTGAAGAACAAAAGAACCTTATGCCAAGGTATTATTATCATAACTTTTTTTTTCTTTTTTTAAGATTTCATTTATTTATCCCTAAGAGAGATACAGAGAGAAAGAGAGGCAGAGACACAGGCAGAGGGAGAAGCAGGCTCCATGCAGGGAGCCCGACGTGGGACTCAATCCCGGGACCCCAGGATCATGCCCTGGGCCAAAGGCAGCACTAAACTGCTGAGCCCCCCTGGCTGCCCTTATCATGACTTTTTATTATCAATCCTCTCACTACGGTTCTTCCCTGTAACTACACGGGATCTTCGAATGAGTGAGAACAGAGTAAGAGCCCCACACAATGATACTGAGACAGAATTTAGGGGTCCAGGGTAAACACACCCAGCATCACTTTAAAGTTGACAGAGAACCAAAGGGTCCTCCGGCTTCTCCGCTCACTAACATTGAACCCAAGACGACAGCCACTGGAGAACCGGAGCCTAGACCAGAGTACGGTCAGCTTTCTGTCGTCGTTTCAGTTAAGGCTGGGAGACAGAAGTCAGGTGTAAGGGAAAGCAAACAAGACAAAACACACCAGTCTGCATGTCTAAATTCAAAAGATCTAGTCGTTGGCTGCATCACAGAGGGGAAAAAATTCAACCTTCCAGCTGCATGTGATGGTCTGAAAGTGGAATGAAATGGTAAAAGGAAACTGCGGAAGAGGGAAAAGCAAATGGACAAGACGGGAACCCTACGACAATGCTGGGAGCCATGGTACCCGGGGTTGGGACACTTGCCTTAACACACATACAGTGTGAACATGTAACGAAATCACCGGAACAATCAACCTCCCTGACATTCACAAAATACGATCATGTGCAAGGAATATTAGCCCCGAAAGGAGCCAGTTAACCTCTGATGAATGAGACCTGTCTAAAAATTCCAATCACCCCACGTCCAAGGGGTATGGCCACACCTGGTCTTGTACTCGTAACTACCAAAAGTTCTTACTTTTATGTCAGTAGTACTGGACATATTAATACACAGAAAAGAAGGAAAAGTGCATTTAAGACAAGCCACCCCATTGTGTGACCCTTCCATGGGGTAGTCCTGCCTTGAGAAATTACACGTTCTGATTAAAAAATTTCGCCAAGACCCCGTTTTAAAAAAAACCACTAGTAATCCCGTGTTGGAAGAGCCAGAGGCACTGAAGCCTAAAGTAGGTTCTAAACCGATACTGCATTATTTCACGCTAAACACATACCACGCTATTAGAGAATCACATTTTGGGGAATTAGAATATCTGTGTTTTCCAGGTTTTTGACTAGGCTCTTTGTTACTTAAAAAACTGGTCTGTGCCATACACACAGGTTGGCACGCCAACCTGACTCTTGCTAGTATATAAAATCCCGCAGGCCTGTCAAGACGATCCCTGTAAATAAGTAACGTGTACTGTCTGTCCTGCTAAGTCTTGTAACTTAAAAACAAACTCAAATGGCGTACATGGAGCAACGATGTCACTACGTCACCTTGCTAGGTACGACAGGTTATATATAAAGAACAAAAAGTATCCCTTGCTTTTCGACCACACAGAATTTATTGAGTGCCTACTACAGGCCAGTGTGTTTATTATGGAGCCATTCACTTTTAAAGACCCTCATTTATACCTATCTCCTCCTTAGGACACTCACACTAAACTAAAAATGTGCATTTAAAAAAATAAAAATAAAAATGTGCATTTTATGGAAAAATACACAGACACGGAGGACTGGTTCAAGGTGACCTCACAGACAGGCAGTCGGAATCCTGAGTACGAAACGCACGCGTCTCAGACCAGCTTCACTACCATGGATGCGCCTCATTCCCAGGTTGGGAAGTTCCAAAAAGTGCAAATCTGAAAAGTAACTTAATTCTTCAACTCACTAGGTGGCGTCACTCCCGCCAACTCCACAGTGACACCTTTTGTCCTACAGCTAAAAGTACTCAGATTTTGTATTTTGCACGTCGATTCCTTGTACAGGAATTTCTTGAAACAGCTCCCCTGTGTCAGAGGCCTCTTTTTGAAAAAGAAAAAAAAAAGAAGAAGAAGAATAGATACAAAAGGAACGAAAGGAAAGCTTCATGTGGGCCAAAGTCAAGTTATGAACTTTTAGACACTTTGATGCTGTTATTGCTCGCAGAGACCTCTATCTCATTCGCGACACAGCAGATGCTCTTTGTCACTATGCGGTCGGTCGGTCGTGGCAGCTGTAGGAAAAGTATTCTGAGTACGAGGACGGTCTAGGACTCTAAGTACTGTATGCACGAGGTGCGCTTCCTTTGTTCCGTTGCAAACGTTTTAGATGGAAAGTAACTCCGGTGATTTAAATAACCACGGTCATTACGGATCTCTGAAATTAAAAGTTGCAGGAGATCCCCACCCCTCAAGAGCACCATATGTTTCAACCACCCGTGTCCTCATGTATTGTATTGAGACTATATACCCAGAAAGAAACCACAAGAAGGGAGTTCCCTATCAAATATACATTAAACAATGGTCTAAAATGCAAAAAAGGAAAGAGAAGACTTAGCAGAACTGCCCCTTCTGGATAAGCTGAACCACCAGGGAGCTTAACAGTTTATCATCTTCTTAACAAAGAGACTTTTTTCCATATTTAACCACGGACCCCAAAGAGGATGTGGAGCCACAACAAACAGCTGTGCATTACCAGAACTTTATAGATGTGATGAAAACAAAGAGGAGGAAATCCACGGCCGTGACTAACCACACTGTACATTCAAAACAATGACCACAGTGAAAATCATTGAAGAGGCAGCCTGTTTACTTAGGTGGGGAACAATACATGACATTTGACCCCAATTTCTTTAACCCCTCTTCTGTTTACCTGCAAATCATCCTTTAATTCGCCCACAATATCATAAGATGAATAGTAATAGTATTAGTAACGGACACTTAGAACAAAAAAAGCAGACGACTGGACCAGCGGGGAGTCGAAGCCTATTATCGACTATCTGAAAGCATTTCTCAATGTGCTATATAATCTGTACTGTCGAGCATGCATTTGAAAATTTTTCCCCCCAAAATAATGAATGAGAGTTTAACAATGGCTAAATCGTTAGAGTCTTCCAGGAAAAAAAAAAAAAAAAAAAAAAAAAACCCTCACACACAGGAAAAGGATTCATCAAAGAGTTAAACATACTAATTTTGAACATACTTATGTTCTGGCTTCCTTAAACTTACAAACTGCTAAGCAGATGTTTTTTTTTTTTTTCTTTAAGTTGTCTGATTTGCCAAGTTTTAACTTGGAATACATTTGTACTCTGAAGTCAGAGTAATTTAATTAGGGAAGCTTGGGCACAGAACTGAAGGCAGTAAGATGGGGATCTTTCCCCCATCACAACACAAACAACTGACAGCCAACTTTGATTGAGCTGGCAGCAGAAACTTTCGTCTCCCCGACAGATGAAAACTCTCGGCAGCTGCACACATCTGCAAGACCCTCAGACAGATGCCGCTGCCCCTTGCAGCTTGATCCCGGCCACAACACTGGGGCCCGTGTTCCCAGAACCGGACGGAGTTGCCACCCTCGGCCAGACTTCCCAGACACTTGACAGCACGCCAGGGCGGCTCATCAGCTGTCACCGCCAGCCACGGTTTCACTATTCTTGAACAACCAGCAGAAAAAACAAGGCTCCAAGTAGCCAACGAAAAGTCCCACCTATTGTCTTTGACAAAAGAGCCCTCTGCCCGCCAAACCCTGTGAGGTGTCCCCGAGCCCTGGAACTAGAGGCGTGGTGCATCACGGTGCCCGGGGGAGACCGTGCACATTATCCGCGCCCAGTAAAGGAATGACAAGGGAACTTTGACAGCCTCCCCGGCCGGCCACTGGGGATGCTACCTTTCGAGAACGGAAGGATCTCCTACCTGGAGCCCTCTTCGTCTTAGGATGCTGGACTCATCCATGTCCCCCTCCGCTTTCTCTGAGCCGCGCCAGCGGCCGGCCCTGCTGCGCTACCTCTACTTGGGCACGCTAATTCGGAGCCGGCAGCTGCCGAACACTTACATCACGCCCTAGCTGATTGGAGCCCCTGAGTCAGCTGGTCCCGCTTAGTTATGCACTCCAGCAACTTCGGTGATAGCGGCCGCTTGCAGTTCCCGAGCCAGAGCGCAGCAAGTGGGCTCAGGTACCTAATGCACTGAGCCGGGCGGAGCCGGGAGGAGGTGGCCCCGCGGGCGGGCTGGAAACGCTGGGATCCCTGTTCTTCCTTCTTCAAAATGCTGGCTCCGGCATTCTGGACGGTAAATGGCTTTGGGAGGGAGGGAGCTCCGGGTCGAGCCCCTCGTGAAAGCAACCAGAAGGTCAGGGTGGCTAAGTAAATCAGTGGGGATAGACACCTCTGTAAAAGGCAGCCAGCGACTGGGCCAGTGAGAAACTAGGGCACAGCTGGTCGGCCAACAGCACCACCCAAGCCTCCCGCTCACCTCTTCTGATGGCATCAAAGGAAAAAAAAATGTAGCAGAACACGCACGCTGCCTGAAACCCTGCAAACAGAGGGCTCCGGGTGGCTGCCCTTCCAGCCTCAGCAGAGCACTTGCTACCTCCCCACCTCCCGGTGTGAAAGCCAATTCATTTACATAAATACCTTGCCAGGAGACTCCTGGCCCGAAGATAGAAACATTTCACATATGAATGTCCCTCCTGATAGTAACTTAGTTTGGTTGATACCTGACCAAAATGTAGAAAGGCAGAAGAAGTCATAAGAGCCATCATTAGTTGGAATATTAACCTATTTCCAGTCTATAAGCAGCTAAAAAAAAAAAAAAGATTCCCATCATGTGCAATTTCACAGTCTGTTACAGCTTGTTTACTCTGCTCATCCTCATCTTATTTCAAATTCGAAGCAACCAGGAGATGAATATTAAGTTTTCATTACTGGCCTGGCACAGTAGTAACAATATACAATGCTGCCAATTTATAATAAATTATTCCTCCCCCCTCCAATTTCTAAAGATATTTAAATTGAGATTATTATACTTTGCTTCTGAGGATGCGGGATTCTAGGAATACCTGCAATCTGTCAGAACATCCCCACTTCCCTCACTCCCTCCATTAGACAGCCTCTTGAAAGAAAGGCGGTCAGGAATATTTTTTTTTCCAAAAATCCACATTTCCCGGGTTTTACTGAATCCAGATATCTCATTTCTAAACGTGGGAGGAGGGGGTGAAAGTGTCTAGAGGTTCCTTCCCCATCCACCTGCTATTACACTCGCTTTTCTGTCTCTTTCTAGCTGTCAACGCACTATTAGGAGTGCCATCAATTGATTAGATTATGTCATTAAAAATAGCTTGGGGATTTATGGGTCTAACCACTGAGGAAAATTGATTGCATTTTATGTTCTCAAACAGTCTTTGCATATATCTTCAGACACCCAAAGAGAAACCTTGTCAAGAAATAGCACCACTAGCAGAGGCACTGGCGGAGAAGGGTATTAGGGTGTTCTTGCACTTAGGTGTACTCATCTGACACGACTTAAGAAAACCCCAGGGAGTTCTCTGTTTTCTCTCTCTCATATTCTCTCTCTCTCTCTCATGTGCAGAAGTAGTACAATTTCTAAAAGAAACAGCACCTAAGTGATCACTGTGCAAGCCAGAAGGTACCAACAAATTCTGGTACAAACGACCATCTATAAAACAATTTTCTAAAAAACCGTACGCGTCTGTTTACATGGAAGGACAAAACAAGAACAAAACCAAAACTAAAAAGGAAACAACCCACAGAAAAAGTCTCAGAGCCCAGGGAGTAAGGCCGGCGTGCCACCTGTGGGGGATCTGCAAAGCTGGTGGAGAGAGATACCCATTCGTGACAGGCCCACCTGTACTTTCATCTTTTCCTTCAAGGAAAACAAAAGGTGTGACAGTTGTTGACCTTCCTCCCTCAAGTCACCTTCCTGAGGGAGGAGCACAAACAATTGCCTGAAATTTGATGTGCCATCTTAGACAAAGTGCCTTGGCAGCAGGTGAGAATATATTTACCAACTCAGACTATCACTGTCCTCTGCACACAGAAGCAGAAGGAAGCCCTAGCTGGTTTTAGGCAAAGAAAAAAAAAATCATGACCTAAGAAGCTGAATTTTCAGAAGCAAAAGCCAAGCATGGTGTCCTCACACATGCTTATGCTCTGAATACTGGGATCCTCATTGTGCTGGTCAGTACCCTCAGTCTGAGGGTACCAAGTGTTCAATGCAAACAAGGAAGGGAAAAGATTTTTCCCGGGACACTTGCCTGGGTAGCTCAGTGGCTGAGCATCTGCCTTCGGCTCAGGTTGTGATCCTAGGTCCAAAGATCGAGTCCCACGTCGGGCTCCCTGCATGGAGCCTGCTTCTCCCTCTGCCTGTGTCTCTGCCTCTCTCTTTGGGTCGCTCACGAATAAATAAAATGTTTTTTTAAAAAAGAAAAACAAAGAAAAGATTTTTCCCCTTGAAATAAAAATAATAGTTGCCAGGAGGGGAAAAAAAAAAATAAGAAAAAAAGGGAGTGTCCAGAAGTACCTTTTCTGTGACCAATCGGGTAAGCAAGTTGGAAATGCTATCTCAAGACATTTCGAGGACACACTGTCAAAAAGTCAAGTGATGTGTATCCCAGATAAGTGGACTCTATGCATCCCCCCCACTGTGGCAGCTAGGGATGTTTGGTGGGTGGGAGCGATAAAAAGGAATTTGGTTAAGGGGCAAAGTATGTTTCTTAACAAAAGAATATTTTGAGATAAAAATCCAGTTTAGTATTCAACCATTAACTAAGTCTAAAATGAAGATTATGACCATTGCAGCATCAAATCTAGTTTGAAAAAATATCGATTACCTGTCAAAATGCATCACTTTGAGAAGTGATACATACGTTTTAAAGAAATAAAACCAGCCAGAGGCAAAAACATTTGGGACAAAAATGAAAGGCTGCTGAAAAATAACATCAAGCAATAATGACTTAGCAGAGTGAATAGTAAAAGGAAATTGCTACATTTACCCTTTGCTACATATTTTCTCATCAAGATAAGCCATGTGTTAAAATGCAATAAAAACTTCAAATGACGACACTATTCACAGGTAATAATTAGGATCTAGCCTAATTTCCGTTAATAAAGTCATTTTTTCCTGCGATTTTATACCGTCGTGGAATATGTTCACAATATTATGAGTCAAATCAAAAAATACCAACCTCAATGTTTAATGCTGTTGCGTGTGTATTCAAATAAAATTTCTTAGGCTCTGTCATTAATTGTAATCTAAAGCCAGGGCTTCATGGTACTTAAAAAAAAAAAGTATTTGTATGAATACACCCCACGCATACCCTATCACAGGCATAGTTTACAAGGACACTCAAAATCCATCGACATTATAATAGGATAAAATTTAAATTTTAATCATTATTACAATAAATGGCTCACCAACAACAATTCTAAATCCTGAGAAAAATGGGGGTGGAGGCAGAGGAAGCATTTGCTTACATATATTTTTAACAAAGGGGTAGACTGACATTTTGTCATCACTGTCCATGGTAATGTTTGGTGTAAGGATACAGGTCTGCCATCTGATTTACCTGGTCAGGTTTTTTTGTTTGTTTGACAAATTTAAGAAGTGACGTCTCTTCACTAGTTCCATCTTGGTTACCCTAACAGAAACATTCATTCTGATTAACCCCCCCTCTTCAGGAACTGAATGTTCACTGAGGACTGTGAAGAGTTTCTTAAAAACCAAAATTCGGGGAAGTTTCCAGACTTAACCTCGCCCACCGCACCCCACTGACCTAAACCACTTCCTACCAGCAGCTCTCAGCCTGTGGCTCCTGGACCACCAACCTACAAGCCAAGGGAGCCCTGGTGAGTGGGGATTGTGAGAATGGTTTCCTGACGGAGGAGGTCTCTCCCTTCACAACAGCCACAGGGAGGAGAGTCAGAAGAACAGCGCTGCTACCCATCCCACATCCCACCAGCAAGAGTTGCCAGGATGCTCTGAATGTAATTTCTAGTACCGTCAACACAATCCATCATAGGATTGTCCCATTGTGTTTTTTTATACACATATGGCAGCGATCACTACTTCCGCTTCTGCAAAGTGGACCTACAAGCCACAAGATGCATTAACTACCATATCCTGGTTGTTACTCTCAAACAACAGATCAAAAATTCAGGTGTCTTTTATTTATTTATTAAGATTTTATTTATTTATTCATAAGAGACACAGAGAGAGACACAAAGAGAGAGGCAGAGACAGGGGCAGAGAGAGAAGCAGGCCCCATGCAGGGAACCCGATGTGGGACTTGATCCTGGGTCTCCAGGATCACGCCCTGAGCCAAAGGCAGATACTCAACCTCTGAGCCACCCAGGTGCCCCTCATATGTCTTTTATTTATGTTCATTGACCAGATAAGTCTATGTGGCCAAGTGGATAAATCTTCCATTCACTGTTCGATGACTTCTTCCACGTGTAAGATCAATGCCAATGGCTACAGGATGTGTTGTATTTAAGAAAAGGTAATATGGAGATCATAGAAAATTACAAAGGAAACAGAGACCATTCCAAGGAACATACCTAAGCATCCATTACTGGGAACGTAACCAGACTGCAATGTGAGTGCTAAAGAGAACCCAGGATGCCAATGACCAATGCAGCTGTGAGATCTGTTCAAAAACACAAATTTCCGTATTTACACTTAAATTCCTCCTCGGTTTTTGCACTTTATTTTCTTCCATGTTTTACTTCTAAGTAATTAATAGCCAGCATTTATTGACCACACACACTACGTGCCAATCCCTGTTCTAAGCACTCCATATGGTTCATCTCATTCAATCCTCACACTAACTCTATGAATTAGACTTGATCCCCATTTTACAGACGAGGAAATTGGCATTTAGAGAAGTCAGCTGACTTCTTAAGACCACACAGTCAAGGAAAGGCAGTCTGGGATATCAACTCTTCCCGGCTGACTCTCCAATTTTAGTTGCTAACCACCCTACTGTCTGTTAGGCTTTACGCCAAGGAGGAAAAAGTGCTTTCAAGGTGAAGGGAACACAGGAAAGGTGTCAGGCATTTTTAGCTCCTAAGGAAAAAAATGACCATGTTCTAAGTTGTCGGTCATCAAACACACCAAAGAGAGCATGAGGAATTCCAGATTCCGTGGGCCCTGTGTCTTCAAAGAGCAAAGGGGCAGGGTCTCTATTGCTTTAGGACAGAAGCTAGAGGCTCCCCTGGGGACTCAGGAGGAGAAGGAGGGTGGCGAGAGACCATTTACACAGTATGACCTCTACTTTCTTCTCAGCTGTCTCTGGGCCTCCAGGGACTCCTGAGTGTCAATAAATGACCTTTCTGGCTGCTCTGAAACAATCCGATTCTAAATAAAGTGTCATTCCTTTTTTTTTTTTTTTTACAAACATGTAGATCCCACAAAACCAAAGGTGCCCTTTTCAGTCACTGTGCCAGACATGCTACACCTCCCCGTTCACCTGTGGGGACATTGGACAGCTCCTCATTTCCTAACCTAATACTCCTCATCTTTTCTGGAATTTACCGCTCTAGGCACTCATTCAATAGCTCTTGCCTTTCAGGTACAATGACTCAGGCTAAGGCTTTGAACCCTGTTCTCAACAGCACGGAGAACCTCCCCTCATTCCCCAGAAGTCATAACTCTCCAGTGTCTTTAGAAGAGAGCACCCTGCCAGACAGCTATCCCTGTCCAGGCTCTGCCAAAGAGGAACCCGGTAGCTTGGGGCAAGTCTGTCAACTTCCTTGAGCTTTGGTTTCGATGACATAAAACTCAAGTTTGACTATGGATTTCATCAGGAAGCTGGGGAAAAGAAGGAGGCCACTTGCTGGGAAATTGAGAAACTGATCTCACTGCCCTACAGGTGAGAACAGACCACTCTGGACACCTACTCCGTCCCTCCTGGCCCCATAGCCACATCTGTACACTCTCCTTCCTCTTCCATTATCTTGCAGGCCCTATTAGCCCCCAGAGTATCTACATCACACACCACTCAGGCATTTTCTGGCTTCAAGGCTCCTTTCACCAGGAACACGTGAGAGAGAAGACCATTGCTTCTCATCACTGTCCTCCCAGGTCAGAAAGCAGTGAGCATGCTGACACCCGGGGTGGGCTAGAGCATGGGGGCCTAAACACACCCCGGTCCCCATGCCAACTCTGAAAACAGGTGACATATTTCGCTCCAGCTGACATTCATCTTCATTCCTGCCTGATATTAATACTGTAACATGAAAATACTGCTGTCCAAAGTTATTACTGGCTCATCTTTAGAAATATTTGTTACTTATTAAAGTAACATACAAGTGAACCAGACATGTATCACCCACGCCACCAATGCGCAAAAGTAAAAAGATATCTGGGTACAGGTTCTGTGCTCTTTGAAGTCCCAGGAGACATTACACTCAGGAGGCCACACCAAAACCATCGATGACCTTATCCTGAATTTTAAAACAGTCATTTGAAATTTTAAAATAAAGCTCTAATCTCTAAGGTCAACGAAAGTAACAAAATAGTTCAAACTGCAGGTCTTTTTCTCCCCCAAAGAAAAATTTTCAAACCTGTCAGGAAAAGGACTAAAAACAAAGGACAGCTGCCTGCCTTCCAGAGAAAGATGAAATTTTTCCTACTCAAAGGAAAAGGGAGGGATCTAACACCTTCCCACTGACAATACACCAAAGTCTGAATTTATCCAAAGAGTAGCATTTTCTAAAACACATGTTTCATTTAGCAGAAATTGCAGGTGGGGGTCAGTAGCAAGCATATGCCTATGAAATATGCTGCATCCCACGCTTCCTGCATTTAGCTCCATTTTCCATCATGCCTGTTATCCTGAAGACTTCTTAAATGTATGCGATCGGTGATTTCTACAATGTAACATGCATGATTTCGCTTGAGGCTTTTCACCAGAAAGCTATATTGTCTTGACGTTTGCATCACCTTTTTTTTATCTAATTATTTCTGGCATATTACCCATCAAATCACTACTGACAATATGACAGGAATCATGGTATTGAAAAAATTACATCCTAGGAGGAAATAATAAAATATAAATCACATACATAATTTTCTTTTGAACATTTTAACAATGACATCCTCATATACATATGAAATATAGCAGACTATCCCCATAAATGCCCTAACATCAATCACAGCGGGGAAAATATTCTCTAGTTTGCGAACACACGGATCCAACAAAATATAGCATTTCTAATAAAACTGGGTAATACAACTTCATTTTTTTCATACGAGAGCATTTATGAAGATCTGACAATTGGAAATGGCTCCAATATATTTTTTTCAATTATGTCCCTTCATCTCTAAATGATACACAGCTAGCACTGGGATCGTGAGCTAGTAGTTAGTGAACTCCTGTATTTCATATTAATAGATAGATCAAGATCAGAGGTAGATGAGTGAAGTGACATTGGCGGTCCTGCCACTACAGGATGCCTATCAACGGCATGAGCTTTTAGGAACGAGTAAGCCGATATGTATGAGGTAGGTGGGAACACTCCTGGTATCAACTAAATATTTTATGAGCTTCCAAAAAAAAGCAGACAGTCCTAAAACCATTCCTAAAGTGAAGAGAGATGCCAAGAGATAAAAGATGAAGGTAATTTTTAAGAGTTTTGAAATGCATTGCCTATACTCCAACTACAGACATTACAGCAGCACTTTCAGACTACACATGTATTAAACTCTTTTTTTAATCTCACACTGACAGGAAGCCAAGTTCTAGGTTAAGTGGACTGGTAACTAGCTGACATTCTTTAAAAAGTAAGCATGGGCGA
The DNA here is from genome assembly GCF_018345385.1 of Vulpes lagopus. NCBI lineage: Eukaryota > Metazoa > Chordata > Mammalia > Carnivora > Canidae > Vulpes > Vulpes lagopus. The sequence goes on along the minus strand of NC_054831.1, from coordinate 101,731,294 downwards.
CGGCGGGGGCGGGGGGGGGAGGTTCTGGAAAATCTTCTTGGGAGAAAAACTGAGCTAGTCACCTTGGAATTTAAAACCTGATTGTCCAAAGACAGCATGCGAAATAAAATGAGGATGGGATTGCACACCTGAAGGAGTCAGGCGTGCCTTCAACGTATATATGTCTACACTGACATGCATACAATACAGACGTGGAGAACCGTGCGCAGGCTGTTTTAAACCCTACCATCGTGTCTAGAGCCTTAATCCACCTTGAGACCCCAGTGTACGCAAATTCTTCTGAGGTTTTGGCTGGGAACCTCTTTTAGATCTCGTCTGCATTATGTACACAGAGTCAAGCACCTGGGTGGCTCCTCCACAAATACCAAGGAGCCAAATAAGCCCACAAGGTACATACAAGAGGGATTTTTTAAAAAAAAAAAACAGCTTGGCCTGTTTCAGGCAAGCAAACCTAAGTCATACAGCGCCCTCCAAACCTGCAACTCGGCTGATCCCTGCGGATAGTTGCCCTTTCCTGCTGGCACCCTGCACTGACATGTCATTCAATTCGGAAGGGAATAGAAATCCATCCTTCTTGGAGAACGGCGGGCAGGCCTCCTTGGGACTCCACCGTGTACACGGCAACGTGATCGAACACAGCTCCCCCACGGCATGAACCCCGACTTCCAGCTTCCCTTAAATGCGCTCTGCACAGAAGCACAGAATGTGCTCCAGAGCCGACCTCATTAATCCTCATCACTTCCCCGTAAAGTAGCGAGGCAAGAGAATCGGCCAATTTACCAACAAGCAACGTAAGGCAAGGAGGTTAAAAGAAAAGCCCAAGGTCATGAAAACAGGAAAAAAACCAAACAAAACAGAAAAAAAAAACAAAACGAGGAAACAAAAGAATTCAGGCTTCTGGGGCAGTGCCCAGACCAGCCTTGTTCCAAAATACCTCCACCTTTCCTCCTCTGCCTTCACCATCCGTCCCACCAAGTCTTCAGTTGGAATTCAAGGGAAAGAGTTCCCCGGCCAAATAGACATACACACAGATAAAGAGCTAATGTGTGCACACCCACCATACATACGCCTACAGGGGGAGAAAGAGAAGCACCCAATGAAGGTCAGACCAAGGATAAATGCTTTAGGGAGATGTCACATTAAGTCATCACTGCCTGATGACACAACAGTAATGTCTGTCTAGTTCAGCAAAACGAAGTAAAAAAGATTGTTTAAATATCAACTGCACAAATCATAGACAACCACTAAGAAACAAAACAAGGGCAGCCCAGGTGGCTCAGCGGTTTAGTGCTGCCTCAGCCCAGGGTGTGATCCTGGAGACCTGGGATCGACTCCCATGTCGGGCTCCCTGCATGGAGCCTGCTTCTCCCTCTGCCTGTGTCTCTGCATCTCTCTCTCTCTCTCTCTCTCTCTCTCTCTGAATTAAAAAAAAAAAAAATCTTAAAAAAATATGAATAAATAAATAAATAAATAAATAAATAAATAAATAAATAAAAAACAAAAACAAAAAAAAAGAGTTTAAGTATCCTCCATACCCTAGGAGCATACAGTCAGATGTCAATATTCGGACCACCATGTGACTCTTGGCATTACATCATGCATTTAGTCAGTGACTCTACCCAAAGACATGGATGAGCAGCCTATTTCTCCTTGTTCCTTCTCTTAGCCCAAGAAAAATAAACACTCATCTTGCTTTCTTAATATTTCAAAATTATAAGTATAATCGATTTCTATTCTAGAACATCTGTTTGCATACAAGACCACCATGAAGTCCTATTTAATTTTAACAACCAGTGATACATTACCTTTGTGTTTTTTAAACACCAAAATATTCATCACTTTTATACACAAAGGACCTGGAAATTTCTATTAAAAGCTGTCTTTAAAACAGTTCAAATAAGACCAAGGAATGGCTTTAACAAAAATTAATATTCTCAAAAATATGACAATAAATGTTTAAAAACTTTGATATTGTTAATAGTTGATTTCTTAGATTTAATTTCTCCATAGTCTATAGAAGAATGCAGCGCTAGCACATTGTCCTTAAAACGTCACGGAAAACTATCTCAAGTTTTACAGACTGATAAAAAGTCACTATGTTCTGTTTGAAATCCCCCGCTCATTCATTTATATTCATTAATCTTAATGATATCATTAATGTACAAAGTGTTTCACAGAAACTAATTGTATTTTGCCAGAATCAAACATTAACAATTATGTCTCTCCCATTATTACCCAGTAAAATAAAATTTAAAAAGTCTCAGGCACATCAGCGAATATTTTGGTATGGTAACTAATTTGCATTTTTAATGCTACAATAAATTGACCAGATTATCATCAATTAGATAAATTAATATTCTCTAAGTAAGACCACAGGGAATTACTCTGTTAGAAATTGACAACTCTTGACACTCACTTCCTTGAGCTTTATTGAATACAGGCTTAGCCCTTCTTTGTCCTCTTATCTAAAGCTGGCCTTTATGACTCCAGCTAATACCACACAACAGAACAAATTCTTCTTTAATTTTATATACTTATCATCGCTTTAAGCAAAGAAAGAAGATTAGGAAATCTGTGCTCTTCAAGTGAAGGAGAAATATCTACCGGGGCAATAACAGTGCCCGGAGTCAGAAGTGTGTGCATCAATTTGTTTACATCTGGCATTACTATATTTTTTATCCCCTTGATTCAAAAACCAATTGCTAGACACCTACTGTAAGCCAGGCATTATGATGAATGCTGAGAACACCAGGAAGACAGACTCGGTCCCACCAGAATGCAGTCATGGGATCCCAAGACACATGAACAAATAAAACACAAGAAATCAGTAAGAGCTGCAGGGCCATAAGTTCAAGCTGCTCCACACAAGCACCAAGGAAGGATGAAGTCAAAGGGTATGTGGAGAACAAGGGAGGTTTCCCCATGTAACCACTCACTAGAATCGCTGGAAGACCTTTTTAAAAAACATTTTATCGATTTATTTGAGAGAAAGAGAGAGAACGTACGCATGTGCATGAGCAGGGAGAGGGTCAGAGGAGGAGGAGGCGAGGGGAAGAGAAGAGTCCAGAAAGTCAAGAAGACATTGCTCAATCTCACGACCCTGATATCATGACCTGAGGTGAAACCAGGAGTCCAATGGTGAACCGATTGAGCCACCCAGGCACTCCTGCATGACCTTTTATAAATTTTAAAATTTAAGGCCATGCCCAGGTCAACTAAATGACAATCTTCTGGGGTGGGCCCCAAGCATCAGAAGCTTCTGAGGCTGCCCAGATGATTCCACTGTGCAGAAGTCTGGCAACCCTAGTCTAAAGAGCATAGGAATACTAAGCCAGGTAGTAGTAGCGACCATCTTACTAGAGAATTCCTCTAACCTCCCCCATGTGTGATTATAAAGCTTGAGGAAGGGACCAGGGATGGAAAACAGGAAGGAGAAGGGAAAGGAAGGAGTAATTCCTGCGCCTGTGAAAGAACAGGACTTTAAACTCTTTTCACCAAGGACTCATATTTTCACGGAAAGACAAGCCACTTTTTGCACAATCCTCCTCTGAAATTGAAGTGCAGTGAACTGGGTAAGTCCTATCGGTTTTGGCCTTCCTAAACATACTCATGACTCAATTATCAAAAGCAAACAGCATCCTTCAGCTTTTCCTTTTGAGGTTTCTCTGGTGAAGATTTCATCGCTCACCTGACGACTCTGAATGCCCGTCGCCGCTCTCCTCTGAGACAGGAGAAAAGGACATCTGTGGAAAGCCCATTCACGGCATTCTTTAACTGTCCCCTAAAGAAAACTAAATATAATAGCCTGAATGTTTTACCTACTGAAAATATTAATAGACCAAATCTGATTCCATTTTGTAAAACAACTCACAGAGATTCCTCACTCTAAGCCATCAGTAAAAATACAGAAGTCTTTAGGGAAAATATATAATAAAATTCAAATACTACAGGAAAGCAGGATTTTCTCTTAATCCTTAACTTGTCTTCTGAAATACAGGTTTTAGAAATATTTCATCAATTTCGCTACTTGCTTTTTGGAGGAGATACCTGCATTTAAGAGGTGAGAATGTCACCTCTTCTGCATGCTTCTGAAGAAGCATCTTTTACCACCTTTGAATATAAAAACCGTAACTAATGGACTTTTGGCATGGAAGTTACTCACTTACCCGTGATGTTTAATTGCACAAGCAGTGGAGTTTCTAATAATGTATTCCAGTAGCATGAAGTCTATTTCTTCAAGAAGCTACATGCACCACGTTCCACTAAAATGTTTCTTTTTCCCCAAGTCATTGGAAGACACTGCCCTAGCTATTCAGGCTTTCAACATTTTCAGAACATAATATATAAACCTAAGATGCCAAAACATCTACTGTATATTATTCACTAGAACTCAAAATACTATCAGGATTACATATTCTCTAACTCGCAGCAGTGATCTCCACCCAAATGTTTTAAGAAAAAAAATCTCCATGTGACACGATAAAGCATTTTGATTTCAATCAGCCATTAGCTTTTAAAAAGTTCTTCCCCAACAGTCTCCTGACAATTAAAAACAATTAAAAAATTAGGACGTCTGGGTGGCTCAGCGGGTTTGGTGCCTGCCTTTGGCCTGGGGCGTGTTCCTGGAGTCCTGGTATCGAGTCCCGCAACGGGCTCCCTGCGTGGAGCCTGCTTCTCCCTCTGCCTGTGTCTCTGCCCCCCTCTCTCTCTCTCACTTTGTGTGTGTGTGTGTGTGTGTGTGTGTCTCATGAGTGAATAAATAAAATCTTAAAAAAAAATTAAAAAATTACTTTTAAGAAGTCCAATCATTTTCTTCCACTTGACCACCCTGCATGTAGGGTAAACCTTTCTCATACATGCATTTTGGATGCATCTTTTAAAAATCCTCAACATATTTCCTTCTATCAGCTGTAAATGAGATTTGCCAATGCGCCACCTCCTGGATAAAATGTCATTTACATCAGCGTAGTTCACCCTGTTTCTTTGAGTTTTTAACACCCTAGATTTTCTCCTCTGTTAATGTAGAGGACGATCAGATAAACTATTTTTCAGAGGAGGGTAAATCCAAAGAGAATCAGAGCCAGCCCCACGCATGGCGCTCTAGCTGGTGATGTGGTAAAGGATACTTACGGCAAAGCTGGCCTCTCTTGCAGCTGCTCATCATGCTTGATGAAGCATAAGGGAGACAACCAAGGGTCATTAAAGCAGGCAGTATCATTGTTCAAACCAAGCAAGGATGATGCTTCTTGAAAGAGATCACCTCTCCAACAAGTTGCTGATCCACATGGAGTTCACTCCACCTTGACTACACACAGTAAGAGATTCTCAACCTTTCACCTATGTTCTAACACTGATGAGGTGTGTACTAATCATAAACAGTTACCTTGATTTCACAGTTTGTTAGTAGTCTGGGTAACATACCTAAAACTTTGAAAAATATCTGGAGACCCTCCTTCCTTGAGGTTCCAGAAGGGGAGAGACAGAGGAGATGAGGAAAGGGCCCAGGCAAATACCAAACTGCCTGTTCATGCAAAGCTGCCCCTGAAAACCCATCTCTCCTCTTACCCCACATAGGCCTGGGATCAAACAGAGTCCACAGAGTGTTCAACATCGTTCCCCTAAATTTCCAAAAGAATTAAAGACCTTCTAGACTCTCTCCTGTTCCCAATACCTTCTTCAAGGGAACATTCCATTCTGGAAACAATGGAAGAGTGCACTGGGCCTCTCAGATTTGTATCTACCACTCCTTCCTTCCCTATTAACTACTGTTTGCCAGGGACTCCCTTTTCGGGTTCAAACTGTGGGAAATGAAACCCCTTGAATGAAAGAAGCCTCAGAAACTTTCTACCCCACACCTGTTGGTCTAGCGTCAAAACTAGAACCATCCACTTCTTCTCAATGGGTGAAATATTTACATAATGCCATTCAACCAGCAGTTTTATAAAGCAGGTACCTCTCTCCTGCTTTGATCATTCGGATAATGTGTAAGTGGGAATACAGAGCAATGTTGCCAGGCTCAGACATTTTGTTCAGAAGCAGGATCTGGAGGAAACTTCCTCTATCTGTTTTTCTTTTAGGGATGAAATATGGCCAAAAAAAAAAAAAAAAAAGGCACAAGAATGGCAATTGTGCAACTGGAATCCATTCCAGGTTCTTACACTTAGCTCTTGATTGCCCTTGGGAAAGTCATTTAATAGATCGCTTCCTGTAATGTTTTAGCTTCCTTAAGGGAGAAGACATCTGCCCATTTTTACCCTCCATTTTTACCCTTATTTTATTTTCAATTGTTTCAATCCTACAGAAAATGAAAAAGAATACAACAAATATACTCTTCACCTCCAAACACCAATTACAAACATTTTTCTGTTTTCTTTTGCTGTATTTGTGAAAATACAATGTAGATAAAAATGTGTGTGTGTGTGTTTTTTTTACTTAATAGAAAGTGCTTTAGGTTAAAAGGCTGCCCACAAAAAGATGGTAAATGGCCAGTACTATACATTAAGATTTCCCAAGAGTATTTTTATCAGGAATTAGGTTTCTTTAAAAACTCTTAAAATGTCAGAGTTCTCATCAACATTTTCCATGAAATGCTTCAGTGAGGATGGGTCAGTCTCAGGTGAACACTAGAATCGTTCTGTCTTAGAGCCAGAAATCATCTCAAACATTTCATGTTAGAACTGTAGAAGTGGAGATCCAGTGAGACTGCTTCCCCTTGTATCTGCTATAAATAATACACTTCATTGCAAGAGACATGGGGACATAGGAAGACAACGAGAACACCAAGAGGAAGGAGACTGAAGGGAGTATGGGAGGTAGCCAGGCATGGTCAAGGGCAGCAGCTCCCTAAACTCACTGACATTCACCTAAAATGACACAGCCTTAACCACGCTCCAAGGGCAATGCAGGAGAGCTACCCTTTGGAGCAATCCAGAACCCGCTATCCCCAAACTCTGAGACTTCCCCTTCCCACACTCAGCCTTACATTCCCCCATTTCAAACGTCTGATCCTGCTTGAGACGTTGCAAGCATTTCTGTTTTCCCTCCTTATAGATTAGGCCATTACTGTGACTTCTGACTAGCTATTAAACATGGGTTCTATCAGAGCAAAGACGTGGCCACAGCCAATGAAGCTTTACCACCGTGTGGCTTCCCAGGATAACCGCCTCTCTCAGCAAGAATACGGGCAGAGGTCCTCCTGAGGATACTCAACTCCAGTTTTAGGTTTCCTGAGCCACGTTACAAGGCTTTGTGCCCTAGAAGGGATGGCCTCTGTTACTCTGGTGTTGTGCTTCAGAAACACAAATGCTTTTGTTCACAGAATGATCTCTGGCCACTTCCAAAACCCCCAAATCAATAAGAATAATTCAGCAGCAGAATATTAATTTTCAGTAATACGTCTTCTATCGATCATTTCTTGGCATCCTTCCTGGTGTGCTGTGGCTTCGCGCTCAGCTCCACCCGATGGCTGTGTCCCAAGGATGCTTCTGGGCGGCGGGCCGAGGCAGAAGAGGACACCAGCACCCCACTGGCCCTTGCTGGCCTTTTATTTCATTGTTTGCTGTTCTCTGCCTCACTCAAGCGCAGACCTGCGCTGTGGATCAGAAGCAGTTTACGGGCCCGCCCTCAATTGCTTCGTTTGTAAAATTAGCAATTTTACAAATTGAACCCCCTGAACTCCCTTGTAAAATGCGTTTGAGGTGCGCTTTGATAAATTATAGCTCAGGCACACGATTAGGGTATTGATTCCCAAAGCCACCGGGTTCTCCACCAGCTGCTGCTGCATTCACGGCTATCTTTTATTTTTCTTTCTTTCTTTCTTTTTTTCACGGCTATCTTTTTAATCTTTTCTCTTTTCTTAGAAAAGCCTCCAAAAACCTGACAGGTAGCATTATTTAAACCTGATGTGCGATGCCTCCATCAATCGAGAGTGACGAAACAGGTCTTTTTAGGTCTTTTAATGTGTCCATTTACCTCCCTGACAAACTGTTACAGCAGCACCCACCACACGACTAAATCCAGACGCGGACCAGATTAAACACTTTCTTGACATGACTGAATTCTGAAATTTACACAGCAACAGACGTTAACCTACCTGGAACGTACAGGCATCCGAAATACTCTGAGGCTTGCCTAAGATCTGATATGCATCCAAATTACTTAAATAAACTCAAGAAAAAGTCGGGGGGAGGGGGGGAGTCGTCAGGCAGAGAAGCTGGAAGGACAAATCTCTCCCCCCCTTTTTTTCTTAAACATTTCCTGGATCATTTTCTAAGTTAAAGTTCCAATGTGTTTGGACAAGTCTGTCTTATTTCTCGTGTTGAAAACATATCCAGAGCCCAAGAACATAGCTGCTATTTTTCACTCGCGCCCTAAAACAGGATTTTAAAAAAAAAAAAAAAGTGCCGATGCAGAGTATTATGTTATCTTTCCTAATTCTCAAATGCGCAGGCTGCATGTGAACAGCTCCCTTTTTGCCACAGCCAGGCCGGAACTGGCCCTCCTCCCCCCCATACCCCCCACCCGCCCCCCAAGCAGAGGCGAAGGGCAGCAGAGCACTGATGACATCTCTCTCTCCGGCGCTCAGGGAACAAGTGTCAGAGAGCCCTGGTGGTAGTAGCACAGAGAAGCCCCTTGACCCACCCTGCCTGGCAGGTTGTCCGGGCCCCTGCCCAGACTTTGTGCACGCGTGGGCCTCCTCCACGCAGAAAGTCATCACCCAAAAGGCCCCAGGGATGTTCTCCCTACAGTCGGGAGAGAGCAGACTCATAGTCCTTCAACACAACGACAGCAGCATCCTCTCAATTCCGCTTTCAGACGACAGCCTTTTGGGGGACTTGGCCAACAAGCCCCTCTCATTCCATCCCCTCTCCGTCTCTTTTCTTCTCAAGTGCGACCACACTCCGCATGGGCACCCCCGCAAGGGCACCATGCCATCACAGTTCAGTAGAGAACTGCAGGGTAGGAGGAGGCCAGAGAGGGGAGGCAAAGGCACTGGGGAGCGGAGGGGAGAGCATCTTGCTGGCTACACTTGCCAGCACACTCCACACAGATTTCCCAGGTTAGCCTTTGGAACAGAAGCCAAGAAAGGGTAAAGCAAAGAAGTCACCACCATTCATTTACATGGAAAACCTTTTGAGCATGCTCAGACCCCAGAAAACCACCTCCCCAACTCTTCTGATAACTCAGGACACATCTTGCTCAAAGACACCCCAAGATACAGTGCAGATGTTCCCAGATACCCTTCAAAGCTCTGGCGGCCTGAGGCTCAGAGGCCCAGGGTAATTCCAGCGGGGGGGGAGGGGGGCGCCTGCAGGGCCGCGCACCACCTCTGCAGCAGCTGGTGGCCCACCCAAAGCTACTCTCGCCCTTGGGCATTTTTCCGAACATGAAAATCCTCGTTAGAGTTCTTCACTTTAGTAAAAACAGGCCCTGATGCGGGTTCTTGGCAAAAACGAAGCGTGGTACCCTGAGCTTTAGAGGAGCAGGCCACATGCACCCCAGACACATGGGAAGACAAGGCAGGCAGCGGGAGCAGCACTTCGGTGACAAGTGACGTTGGGGCAGTGCTCCCATTCATGTGTGGGGTCGTGTTAACTGGCCATCTGCTCGGTAGACCACGTCTTCTTGTTTCCAGGGATGCCGCGGGCCTACGTATCCTCATGGACCTGGGTATGGTCACGGGCCCGAGTGCAGGAGCTGCCACTCTTCCCCCCCATGTCCTATGGGGATGCCAACGGTCAGGGGTGCTTGGAAAGAACAAAAACACAGCAGACCTTCCGTCAGCCTGTGTTTCCGACGGACCAGCAAGAGAAAGCCTATCTCTGCCCAGACGGCCTACAGGTGACGGAGAAATAAATTCCTACTGCGGAGAGAGGTAAATAATGAGAGAATTACGTAAACCTCTAAATCAGCAAAAACCGAGCGTATTTGTTACGACAGCCAGCGTTTATTTAATATAACACAATGCACCCTTAAATCATCCTGATTAAGCACTGGGAAAATAAAAAAAAAAAACTTACCTCACCAACAACTACAAATCAGCCTACAAGCAAAAATAATGGTATGCAAGCATTCTGGTAGGAGACGTCACATAGGTCAGAGCAGCAGGGCTTTCAAAGTTGAGAGTATGGACACCCTGGGGACCGGTTGGGCCATTTATATAATGGTATCTCCATGTGATGAAATATTGTGTCATCATTACAAAGGGCACAGTAGACCTTTCTGTGCTACTGTGAGATATCTTCATGTTAAATTAAGAAGTGAAGTCAAGGGGCACCTGGGTGGCTCAGCAGTTGAGCACCTGCCTTTGGCTTAGGTCATGACCCCGGGGTCCTGGGATCGAGTCCCACATCGGGCTCCCCGCATGGAGCCTGCTTCTCCCTCTGCCTGTGTCTCTGCCTCTTTCTCTCTGTGTCTCATGAATAAATAAATAAAATCTTTAAAAAAAAAAAAAAAAGTGAAGTCAAAACAATTTGTAAAATTTCAAAAAAATGTTAGTTGCCTATGTTTATGGAGACATACATAACTTTTTTCCATAACCAACAAGAAGCAATTAGTAATGTTTATGCCCTTGGGGAGAGGGACAAAGAGAGGTAAATCATTTTCTTGCCTTTTACCTTGTTGTATCCTTGCAATTTTTTCATATTGGATATGTAGGACTTTTTGTCAAAAATGTCAACGGGGTAGCAACACTGTGGGCTGTTATGTATTTTTTAAAAACAGGGGTGTTTGAAAAAATATTTATTTATTACCATTAAAAAATATAAATCAGCAGCATGAAAGAAGGGTCACATCAGTGGCATGAATGAGTGCTCCCCTCCTCCCAGGCAGATCAACTCCCAAGCGGGGACACTACGAGATGGTTGCCGAGTGATTGCCAATTACAACTATATAATTCTGAATTTGTATTGGTGTCATGAGTGACCATAAGGTTCCCCTACTTATATGGAACTTAGGACTCTCTTGTTTATTAGAAGAGTGACGTGTGGCAAGAGCATTTCTGATTAGTGATCACGGAAGAAATGCCTGAAGAGCCAGTTCCAAGTAAGTTCGCTCCCGGATGAATTAATGTGCCTTTCTCGGATTTCAAAGATCTTCATCTAAATGCCACATGCGATGTGGGGTGGAAAAGCACTTCAGTTTCAAACTGTGGAGAGAGGAAGAAAAATGCAGAATGAAGGGGACATAGGCTGGCACACAGGTAAGCTCTGGAGGGGCTATCCTTATATATGATCTCTCCTGACCCTGCGACATTCTAGGTCTCATTTTAAAAATACCCTTCATGGGGCACCTGGGTAGCTCAGCAGTTCAGCACCTGCTTTCAGTTCAGGCCGTGACCCCGGGGTCCCGGGATCGAGTCCTCATCGGGCTCCCTGCAGGGAGCCTGCTTCTCCCTCTGCCTGTGTCTCTCATGAATAAATTTAAAAATCTAAAAATAATAATAATAAAATAAATGAAAATAATTAAAATAAAAATACCCTTCAGGAAAGGGAGTATATCCTCAACCTGCACATTTCTCAATGACGTACATAAAGGCATCTTAGGATTCAGAGTCTAGCTCCATCTCTTTTGCTAGAGTCCAATTTCCACAGCAGCAGAGAAAAGGCTGACCTGGGACATAGTCACCACAGCTAATATAATGCAGGTGCTCATGGAGCTGTTTGATATTTTGTTTTAAATCAGCTGAACACAATTCCACCGGAACACAGAAGTTAAGGCAGGGAGAATGCGTGTTTAAATATTCTGAGATAAATGGTTTGTGCTACGGTATCTGGAATCACAACCAAATGTAGGGCAGAGAGGATGGTATTAGTAAAGGAGAGGTTTCTGGAGAAACTTGTGCATGCTGGCCTGGATCTAGGATGACGGAGGACACAAAGACACAGCTCAGCTGGGCTCCCCGGTGTCCAAAGTTTCACTGGGAAACAGGCAGGTTAAAAAAAAAATTACAACCAGTCAAACCCCCCAACCCAGTAATACGTGTTTTAAATAGCAGACCCCTCTTCTGCACTTGAACCCACGTCTACAGTGTAATTATCTTTAAGGACTCTAAACTGGGAAACCACATAATTGAATGTGGGCCCTAGATGTGACATCGCTGTTAAAGAGGGTGGCACAGAATGAACTCAACGCTGCACACATCAGAGTCCGTACCAGGAACCAGGGAACTGGCCCAGCGTCTAGTACACCAGCTTCCTGGGTCCCTCTGGCAGCACCACGCATGAGCCCTCGTGAGCCACCCTTTAAACAAATAAGGGGGAGCCTCAAGCTACATTTTTTAAAGATTTTTTTATTTATTCCTGAGACACACACACACAGAGGCAGAGACACAGGCAGAGGGAGAAGCAGGCTCCATGCAGGGAGCCCGACGTGGGACTTGATCCCAGGTCTTCAGGATCACACCCTGGGCCGAAGGCAGGCACTAAGCGAGCCACCCGGGCTGCCCCTCTCAAGCTACATTTTAAAGCAATGCCCCTCACGACAAAATTTTACTGGATAAAACACAAAGAAGTAATTCCATTCAAGTCTCTGGCTTTGCGAGTCAGAGGCTGTGGAAGGAGCCAGGAAAAGGGATATTCCAACTTCCCAGCTGCCTGTGGCGTGTAAAACACACTTAGAGGGGCACCTGGGTGGCTGGGCGGGGGAGCGTCTGCTTTCAGCCCAGGGTGTGACCCCGGGGTCCTGGAATTGAGTCCCGCATGGGGTTCCCTGCATGGAGCCTGCTTCTCCCTCTGCCTGGGTCTCTGCCTCTGTCTCTCTCTCTCTCTCTCTCTCTCTCTGTCTCAGGAATAAAATCTTTTTAAAAAAATTTTAAAAAAGTAAAAAAGAAAACATACTAGGAAACAGAAGAAACCGGGGGGGGGGGGGGCACTCCTTATAAAGACCAGGCCACCAGAGGAACACGGCCTGGGGGCTCCCGTCAGTATTTTCTAGTCCAGCCTCGAGGCCGAGGGAGGCGGATGCTGCCATCTAGAGCTTTCCAGGGACATGGCCTCTGATGGCCGAGCAGCCAACCCAGAAGGCAGGGTGGCAGGGGGAAGAGCGAGGATTGCTCCAGCTCCAGGGAGGCGGCCGCCCCCAGGGCCACCATCCTTCTGGAAGCAGGGGCCCTGGCTGCAGGGAGAGCAGCCAGGAGGAGCGCTGCCCGGGCCCTGGCGCCCAGGGCGGAGGCCCTGGCACTGGGGCGGCTCCGTGGGCCCGAGGGCGCGGGCCAGCAAGGGGCAAGAGCTCTCGGGCATCAGAGACGGGCTGTGCGCTCAGAGGTGGCCCTGGGCCCGAGACCCCCAGGCTCCCACTCCAGGTGGACAGAAACCGAAGGGAGAAACTAAGAACCAGCCAGGGAGGCAGCCCAGCACTGACGTCGGGCCGGGGACGGCCCGTGAGCAGCAGGAAGGCCCAGCAGCCCCCAGGGCTCCCAGGAGGCCTGGAAGGGCCAGAGAACAGGCTGAGAGTGGTTCTAAGTTAGAAATGGTTTTTTATCCCTACCTTTTAAGGAATTTTTTTTTTAATGTTCTCTGGGAATTTATCATCTTATGATACGAACGTCAATGTTTCTTTCTAGAATAGGAAATACTGAACGCAGAAGTCATCCAGGCCCGAACTTCCTAATTGATGAGCTGGATCTAAGACTCCTGGGATGGAAAGGTAAATAAAGTTCCAGCTGACCAAAGATGTGGCTTCATTTGTCCTGATATTGGGATTCCTAACCTCTTAATGAAGAGCTCGCAGCGCTGGCAGGCTTCGAAGATGGTCATAATTCAGATGCACGTCTGAGGTCACCCCCTCCTGCCTTGTGGGACAGGCTATAAGCTTAGGGCGTTAGTGGGAACTGTTGCCACCAGCGACTTCAGCTGCATCCAGTTAATTTCATATCAAATTCAGATTTGTTTAAAATGCCAGACAAGTGGGGACTATTCGATTCTGCTCAAGCCTCTCCCTTCTCTGACAGGGCAAGAAATCTGAGGGTTGTCAGGCTTGATGGATGAGGGGAATTATTCCTTGCGTGCTGTCACTGCCCATCCCCCTTTGAGCACATCCTTCGCCTTAAGCACGCACCGTGGACAGAGACCTTCTGAATAATTCAGAAAAACGACATGTTTGGGAAAACAGCTCATGCCAGTCAAGCGATGCCATTGTTAACTTTTCACTGCTTTTGCTGGCTCTTCTGACGCTGCCACCAAGGAGAGGTTTCTATGGCAAAGGACATCTCTGTGGCCAGTGCGGTAGCTGGTGGCATTAGGATTTCACAACCGCAAGCTAGAAGGTAACATGGTCACTCCCTGCACGAAATCAAAGGAGGAGCCCCTGAGGTTGGCAAAGGAAGAGCTTCTCCACATGTACATGGAGTGTGCGGACCTCGCATTCCCAACTCCTGTCTCTGACAATATCCCTCAGCCTTCGCAGAGCAGCCACCAGCAGGCCCCAGTTTCTTAGGCTGGTGGCAGCAATAATCAGTGAGCCCCACACCAGAGAGCAGCAAGGTCCAGGGTTATGTGTCACATCACTCCACGAGAACTTTGTAGATCCAAGTTTCAGTAAATGGTCCACAGCACTGTGCAGCCCACAGGCCAAGAGGCTGACGCAGAAACCTGACAAGAGAATTAACGATTTCTCTCCCCACTGCAAACCCCAACCCCGCAAAAAAAAACATGATTTATAAAAGTAGATGTGCAGTATTTTCACAAGGGATTTTTTCCCCTCTTACTGATTTTCAGGAAAAGAAGGAAGTTATTTCCAGAGACAGAGGGAAAACAATGTTAAAATGAGGGACAGTCTTTTAAATGTAATTGCAAATAAATGTAACTACAAGAGTTATAAGGTTCCCCTACCAGCCCTACTAGATTATTAAAAATAGCATGAAACTACAGGAATGAAAGCATGTGCTATAAATACAAGATGACAAATCAAAGGAACAGAACAGAGCCAAGAAATAGACCCATAATGTACTTGGGAGTTTAGTGTATGCTGAAAGTGGTATTACAAATTAGAGGGGGACAGAAGCTGTTCAGTAATGGTGCTGAAATAACTAGGCTAGCCACTGGGAACAAGAACAGTAGGCTGAACTGCTCTTTTACTCCTCAACAAAAATAAGTTCTAAACAGATTATATTTAAATATTACAAATTACCCCATAAAAGAAAATAGGAGGTACATTGTTAGACTGTGGGAAGAAAAAAATACCTTTCTAGGCATGAGGTGAGATCCAGAACCATTCAAAATTAGTAATATGGACAAATCTCTGGCAAAACTGATAGAGGAAAAAAAAGAAGACACAAATAAATACTATGTTTTAAGATTATTTATTTTTGAGAGATCGCATGAGCACATAAGTTGGAGAAGGACAGAGACAAGCTGACTCTGCAGTGAGTGTGGAGACCGATGCAGGGGCTCCATCTCATGACCACAAGATCATGACCTGAGCCAAAATCAAGAGCTAGATGCTCAATGGACTGAGCCACCCAGGTGCCCCTCAACTAAACAATAAGGGGAAAGGAGTCAAAACCGCAGTTGGCACACAATAAACATAATTTTTAAACACAATAAACAGATTCACACAATACTACAAAATACCAAAAAAGACTCAAGACAAAATTAAAAATCTGAATAGTCTATTAAGACAATTTATTCAGTCAAAAGTGCCCCAGAAAAGAAATTATCAATCAGGTCCATACTGCTT